>NW_009258383.1:3250426-3269856 GCF_000687185.1 Egretta garzetta
AACTAACCCCCCCCGAGCATGACGTTATATGGTATGGAATAGCTCTTTGGTCAGTTTGGGTTAGCTGTGCTAGCTGTGCTGTACTCCCAGCTTGTTATGCACCTGGCCGAGCAGGAGAAGCTCAAAAAGTCCTTGAGTAGTCTGAGCACTACTTGGCAACAGCTGAAAACATCAGTGTGTTATCAACATTCTTCTGGTACTAAATCCAAAACACAGCACTATGCTAGCTACTGTGAAGAAAATTAACTCTATCCCAGCCGAAACCAGGACAACATGCCATGCTTCATGAACAGTCACAACAACAGTGAAAATGAGGTTTGTGTAGAAGTCATAAGGCAGAGGCAGAGGCAAAAAAAGGAAGTATCTTTCTGCAGCCACATGTGAGCTGAAACAAGTGTCCGGATTTAACTTCAATTTGAGCAAGCCTTACTCAGGACTGCTGCAGAGAAAGGATTCCAAGAACTCAAGCATCTACTAGCAGAAGAAGGAGGAAGTTTAGCTTGTCAACAGAGGATCTAGCTTGCTACTTCTGTTCTTCTAGCATGCACTAGTGGAAGGACTTCGGCAGCACTGTATATCCGTGTAGAACAGCACAGTAGCTAACACTACACATCTACTCCAACCTTTCCCAGATGCTGTTTCCTTACTACTCCTGGCTACACCACTCTAGGCCTCTTAGAGATATGTATGGAGAAAAACATCATAACTTTGTCACTGAATATCCTCTGCAAAAGGAACAAAATTGTGCCAGAAGTACAGGGTGAGTGCAAGTTGGTAGAGGCCAGGTTTTCACACAACCTGTAATTGAGCTGAAAATCAGACTTATTTATAGTACTGCTGCTGCTCTGGCCTGGGCAAAGATAAGTTTTTTCTGGCAAAATTTTTTGATCCTCCAATTGAAAAAACCCAAACACCTAATAGCAGAGAAAGGGAAAGAAAAAGTGACAAGAAAAGGAGAAAAGAAAGAAAATAATTAAGGGAAGAATAAAAGGAATTGAAGATACAACAAGAGGAGATGATAGAAAAATAGCTTCAGAAAAATTGAGGCAGAAAATAGGGAGGCAGATACTGAGAAAAGGCAACAGAGGAGAAAGGAACAGAGTGGAATGTAATATAGCATTTCTGTAATCTAAAATTGCCTTTAAATCCAAAATCTATTTAAAACTTCTGTGTACATGCAACACCCACAGTCCTTGCATCCCAAATGCAAATCCAGTCACATAAACAAATGTTATCCCATTCCAATTCTACAGGAGCAGAAGGGCTTCATGAAGGAAGTTTAGCTAATGAGAGAAAGGCAGACAGCATTTTCTTCCACTGAAGGCATTAAGCTCAGTAGAAGAAAAAATGTAGCACCTGTAACATGCACAAAGTACATATCAATTACAAAGTGTGTCTGAAAGTGAACTGATACCATATATAATTTAGCTGCTTATCATCCTTTTTTGAGTCTAAGCCCATTCCATCATTGTTGGCTCCCAAGGCAACTAAAACCTTGTAGACATTGATATCTATGCAAAGATCTTAAATAAAACATTGATTAAATAATTGCCAGATCTAGAAACATAATGGAGAGAAGCACATCCTTATGAAAACAATCTGAAATCTGAAAAAAATTCTGAACAACCTGGAGCAGAATTTGTGAACAAACAAGAGTACAGAGGTAAGCAATAGACCTTCCAAAAGCATTTTTTGTCAAAAAAGCACCCAGGACTTTATAAGAAAAGATCTATTTCCTTTTATCTTCATGTTTTTATACTGCAATTTTTTAAATCTGCGATTGGGGAAATAAAGAACTTTGATGGAAACAGTCCGGAAGTTACTAATACTGGGAAAGGGACAAATTCAATTAAGCTAAGATCAAAGTTCCAATATGATTTGAGAGTTTCAAGTGTTTCAAACATTAATATTTTGTCTTAGTCTTATCAACTCAAATAAGTCTCTTCTGGTTTTGACCTTCACTTCCTCACACATAACAAAAACTAGCTGAAGTGCTTGTACATCTGAAAGACACCTAGAAATATAACTATGTTGGGAACATAAGAACCAGAATAAAGCAGAATTCACTTTAGGGTCAACTTATTTGGTTATGACAAACAAGGTCCTCAAGTGAGAGGGAAAAAAGTGCAGGCCTTTTACAGCTGATCAGTGAAAATCATCTCCTAAGTGGCCTGCTCTGAATTACCCTATAAGGCACTACTGTCTATAAAGACAGTTTGACCTACCAATCTATTAAAATAGGCAAATCCCCCAAACAGAAATCCCTCTGCAACACACTGCCCACAGGCTGCCTCCTGGAATTGCCTGTGCCCAGGGCCAGGTCAGCTTTTCCTGAAGTCAGCACTAGTTGTGGATGCACAACATCTCAGAAAGTTAGATCTTAAAAGATCATACAGGCTACCTGACCAAATATCGCTGAAAATATCTGCTATGCACTTAGGAAAGTGGATGGTGATGGTACTTTTACATTTAGAATATAACTTATGTGGATTTGTTTCCATACATCAAGGCAACACCTGGGAGTCCAAGGGTGGACAAGAAGCCCATATGCTGTTATACAGACACATCACAAAATGATGGACCCTGGCTGAGGAAACTTAAAATCTGAGGACGGTGTTCTTGCAATTTATGCATAAACTTTTTTTAATCTACTGGTTGCATGGTGCAGTGAATTCGTTAGGTATTCAGGTAGTAGCAGATAACTGGGCAGTTGCTCTAGTTCAACCAGACATGAAGCAGCTCTAATCCTGAAACAATTACTGTGGTGCTGAGATCCCGTTAAATGAGGTCTGATTCAAAGCTAGAGAAATGTGATTACAAGGCTTCTGGATCAGAGCTGGCTTTCCCTCAGGCAGTTTGGAGCACAGGGGAAGTGGACATGCAATTGTCTGTATTTTTCTGTGCAGATATGTTCTGCAGATGCTTGTTTCAAGTTTCAAATGCCCTTTTTAATTTTCTCTAGGGAGCAGGTTAGGGTAACCTAAAAATGTCCAGAGCCTGGAAAAATGCTGGTTGGGTTGGAACCTTGCTAAGCGTGATAAAATCGTATGTTACTTCAAGTCGACTAAAAATTTAGTCAAAGTAAAAAAAATCTGTAAAGAAACCATAACCTTGACATTGATTTCATGCTATCCAGCACCTACTATCTATTTGAAAATGGGTGTAAAGTTCATGGTGCACAACTGGCACTGATCACTCACTATGTACAACTGTAGATGACTTCATGCATTGTAGGGCAATACCTCTACAGCGAGTCTGCTTGATCCTATGCCTTGCACCGTCAAAGGTAAGGATTTCAGTGCCTTCAGTCATTTAGGAACCACACACTAGAATGACGTCTGGAAAAAGCCAGTCTGATTATATGAACCTAGATTCCCAAAGCGATTCTTCACCAGTTCCTTAGAAATCCCATTCCCTTAACACTACGCTACAGCAAATTTTATCCCAACAGTGTTTTGATATATGCTTCAAGTCATCCAGAAGCACACATTCTTTTAATGCATATTGTTTTCCAGGCAATCACACTGACATAGAAAGAAAAGGAACCACTCGAAACATGGTTTTGACACTGAACTAATCAGCACTGTCTGGGATTTATTATTCTTCACACAGAAATTAACTGAAAGGTAAAAATCTTGTGAGCATGACTTGATAAGCATTTTGCTTGTAGAATTCCCTTTGACAAACAGCCCTTTGGTGGTACAAAGGGCTCATCTTGCCCCTTTGCACATTAACTGGTGAAACATGCCAAAGACTGTGGTGCTCGATTAGAAATGAGTTACAAGACCACCTTAAAATTAAATTAATTTAAATGTGCCTTCATTTGAAAAGAATGGCCTTGCTTTCTACAAACATCAATTGTAAAATTGTATCAAATGATCCAATGTTTCCTACAGCCATAAATTATGTGGATGCTGTGTGCAAGCTGTGAGCCTGTAAGGTTCCAGTGCAAATGCTGAAAAGAAAATAACTCCCTGTGTTTGTGGAGGAACTCACGTCTAAATCTGCCTTTCTCTCAAATGGAGAGTATCCAAAAGTTAAACCATCTGCTGGGGCCTATGTTCAAGACTAAGCACTCAGCCTGTCAGCCAAGAGGCATGATTGATTCTTAGTTTTAGGACACAAAAATGCTAATGTGATATATATTTTTTCTTATACTCTCTGTGTATTTCCTTTTTTAACCCGACCCCTCTTGGGACTAATGAGATCAGCATGGTTTGTTATACTGAAGTACTTCTACCTGCAGGCATCTGAGACTATTTTCCCTTTACATTGCATGTCGAGAAAGAAACTTTAAAAAAATGGAAAAAATGGTGGGAAAAAATGGTTGCACAGAAGGTGGAACTGTCAAAGAACATGCAAATCTGAGTTAGCTTCTTTTCAGGTGTAAACAGGTCCTTCTAATGCAGCCTGGCTAACATTTACACACTTGGGCTATTATATACCTCTCAAAGATTGCCACAGTAAACTTTTCAGTTTTAGGAATATTTAAAAAATTCTGCTTCTTAACCAGGCATACTTTTAACATTGTTTGCTTGGGGAAAAAAAAAAAAGATATCTCATCCTTCTGCTGAATAGTCAACACCCTGTTCTAGGAACAAGTGATACTGAAATAATAAAGGCTTTCTGGCTCTCCAGAGGCTCCTAGGTCCTTATTATTGCTTTTGGGTGATGGTCGCCCTCTGTTTAGGTTTGCTGAATGCATGTATCCTGGCTGACAGGCTTTCCAATACCTGTGGAGTCGACTGCAGGGTTGTGTGTGTGCGCACAAGCATGCGTGGATTCTAATAAAACACCTTGTTTACATGGTCTGCCCCTAACCAGGGACGTGCTATTTTCTTTCTTTTGTTTAAGTAATCACCACAATGACCCGTTAGACTAAACGACCTTATACTGCTGATAACAAACTGCCTGAAGGAGTACTGACCAAAAATACCAACCCTGATATTCGTCACTCTCTCTCTGTGGAGCTTTCCAGAGGACACTCAATTTCCAGCTACACGAGTATCAGATCTGCACCGATGTGACTGAGCGGAGCTGCGACTGACTCGCCTACAGGCCAACGATGACCTTGTCAAAGCCAGTGCTCACCACAGGTCTGTGCTTTTCTTGTCATAAGCAAGAACTAGGTGAGAGGAGAGGATTTAGAAGCTGATCACAGCAGGGCCCTGACTGAAATACATGCTTTGACTTCTCCTCTGAGGGAGCCTATGTCTCTTCACTAATCACTAGGAAGCCCTGGGAGACCAGTCAGGTACCTAAGCAACTGAAACTGCGGAATTTAAAATCCAACCTCCCCACTACGAGTGAGGTGACATACTGACGTCTCCATCCTCCTGGCTGATTTTTGTCGGTGAACTCCTGAAAAATTACTATTTCTTACTCTGTATGGTGATCTTGTGTGATTAAGTTCTGTAATAAAAAACATTTTAAAGGCGTTTTGTGCAGCTAGAGCTACCACTGCTTACCCATTACTAAAATAGCACTATAGTAATGTAGGCCTCCCTGTAGGCACCGTGACTGAAGAAGAAACCATTTCAGGCTGACTGATATGAGTAAGCAGTGATGGAGCATTTTGCGTGGGAGCACGATGCAGCGTGTGTGTGTATGTGTGTGTGGGGTTTTTTCCCCCCCAAGGAATATATAAAATTATGTATCCAAGATATCTATACAAAGGCTTGTTTCATATTCATGACTTTAAACACAGGATTTGCTACAGGCTATTTTTAAATATGGTGTCAATTAACTTTCATCATTTGCTTACACCTAAACCCAAGGCCAGTCATAAAGATAGCTTCTAAAGATATTTGATGTGAAAACCACTATAGATAGCAACTAAAAGAATGTATGCCCTCTATAGTTTTCAGTTTAGAGAGCCCAGTTAAACCATATATATACATACATAAATACACACACAGAAATGCTATATTAAATAAAAAGTGGCAATAAGGAGTTATTGAAGTCAGAACTCTTTGAGCAGTTTAATCCTATGATTCAGTTCTAAAAGACAAGTAAAATTATTGATGTGCATTGTGCAAAATGCAGACATACTCAACAAATGTTTCTGTCCTGTATCTGGAAAGAAGCAAGATTACAGATTTCTAATGCACTGGTGATGGAGTAGTTTGCAGCCCATTAATAGCTATGGAGGATGTTAAACAACCTGTACTAGATATAAACATTTTTAAATCAGCAAGCTAGAAAACTAGCACCCAAAAGCCCCTTAAAGAGTTGGTTGAGGAAATGTGTGGCATGCTGATGCTGTTTTTTTAATAAATCCTGGAATAGTGAGGAAAGTCTAGAAGAGTAGAAATGCACTAACATTGATTCCATATTCAAAAGAAGGACGTAAAGGGAGGCCTGAGTGATTATGCTGCTGTGACATTGGGCCCAGACAGAATAAGAAATAGAGCATGCAGTTCAGTTAGTAGAGTGAATGGATGGGAATGGAATTAATGTTTTCCAGTAAAGCTCTATGTCCTTCAAATTGAGGATTTAAAACTAAACTGTTGCCATTTTTAAACAATATTCCAAGTAACTGGACAGGTTCAACAGTGTAATTCATAGGATGTTTAAGTCTTACCTGGCACTCTGCTGGTCATTGTCACTGTTCAGTGCATCGTGCATTAAAACAGTTTATGAACAAGTTTAACCAGAGTTTTAAAAAGTAATTGGCAAATCAGAACCATTTTTCCCTGGACACTCATTCTGTCATTATTATGCCTCATGCTATTCAGCAGCTTTGCAAATGATTCTGGAGTAAATGCAAACCTACTTGTGCTAAAGCTAGCAGGCAAAGAAATGATTGCTAGAATAGTGCAGAGGAATGAGATTAAGTAATAAACTGAGCCCATTCCAGCAAGACACATTTTAATACAGCTAAATACAGGACATACATGGAAGAAGACATGACACCACCTTCTGACTAGGGAACAGCAAAGAAAATTTTATATGGAAAAAGTTAGTTTAGCTGTCCTAATAAAAAGACAATACTTCTCCCTGTATCTTATCTTGCTCATATCCTTAACTAAATCAGGACTGCAAAGCTACAATGTCTATTCAAGCAGAAACACTCAGAAGTTACAGGTCATGCTGAAGATAAAGTTTCACGTGAACGCCTAGTGTGATACATACATCCTTGAATACATTTATTTGGAGTATTGTGTTGGTGTGGCTAACATTATGATTCTATGCACAGTCCTGTGATGGAATTTGTTTTGATCACACACACTCACTGTGTAGACTTCTGCATGTGTTAATCTCTAGATGGCTTTCATAGGTAATGGAAATGAGCTCATTTAAGGTGATGCTTTTTTCGTTATAAAAGGCTCCCTAAACCAGCTTGAAGATGGCTGCCTGTGGCAGACTGTAGGTGCTTCTCCTTAGGTTAAATGAATCCCATCTGTGGTGTCAGATACTTTAAAAAGTACTGAGAAATTGGAGAGCGTGCAAAGCTATTCCAAGCTTCCTGAGAATCATGTAAAAGAAGAATCCACAATAGTTTGTGTTATGAGAAGACTGAAAAATGACTTCTTAGAATAAAGAAGAAACAGAATAACAAAAGTATAAATTGGTGGTAGCTAAACAGGGAGCAAACTACTCAGGGGAAATGGAGAAATCCGTCCAAAGAACAATCAGATATCTTCTTAGAATACATGGTTTAGATGACAACAAGACAGAGTACAGCAGGGCAGTGAATGAGTGAAAAGGGGTGGCCTGTGATGATGTACCGATTAGACTGGATGCTCTAATGATCTCTTGTGATCTTAACCTTGATGAGACAATTGGTTTAACTGCAGGAAAGATAAGGTTCTGATGCAGATTGTTCTCAGTATAAGAATGGGGGCATGCTTATTGGCAAATAAAGTTAGTTAAGACAAGCTGCAAACCTGTGATTTAAAGTTTATTACGTGTTAGTTAATAGCATTTGTTTTTTCCACAGAGTTAAATTTCACAGCTTTTTGTGGGTCTTCTTGGTGCTAAAGCTATGGCACAAACAGGGTTTTACTATGGGGTAGGGAACATACAGAAGAAAAAAAATATGAGTTTTTTAGAATGCAGGTGGAAGACAAGTAATACAAAAGGGCAGATAACTCCCATGTTGGCCTGTCTTAACTAAATAGTTATTACTAGTAACCCCTTGCCTATATTCTGGAAATGTTTGGTTAAAGATAAGGAGTCTTTTGTGTTGCTAATACATCAAATAATGTATTACCAAGGCACAGTTTTGTAAAGTGTGCCTAGAGAGCTACAGCTGTACCTCTTCAGGCTTGCCTTACGGTGCAGGACAGTATGTGTATGTCCATGCACACCTCCATACTGGGCTGAAGTCTGCTTCTGCTAGTTCTCCAACCTTAAAATGGGGCAGTTCAATTGAATTGGTTGCTTTACTGGTAGATGAACCTCCTAAGGATCAGCTCTTTCTAAGAAACTGCAGCAAGCTGTATTCATACCCACAGTGGTCAGTAAGGTAGTAAGAAAACGCATGGTAGGCAGAAAAAAAGAGCAGAAAAGATTCTCAGAAGTATGTTTAGCTTTGTTAACTTCATCATATATACATGCAGGACCCAGTAAAATATGCAGCAGATTAGGAACTGCACACAGAAAGCAGCATCAACATAGAGTGAGCCACTTACCACTGTCACTTCCTAGAAACGTGAACAGAACTCTGGTAACAGGGAACGAACATTTCAGCAATGAATACAAAGACCAGAAGAAAACACATCTGAATGTGATGTATACACTCATTTACCCTTAACTCCCTGCTGCTCCCGATGCCTGTCTACTCAAGAATTCACAGCACAATTCACATTTTTTTTTACTTCTAAATTATCCTATCCCACTCTAAAATATGCTGTTGAATGTTAATGAGAGAGCTAATCAGAAAATAGGAGTCTCCAAAAGCAAGCTGCATTTTCCTCCAACTTCTATGATTTCTTCCCAGCCCTCAGACCTATACTCTTATTTTCCTACAAGGATTAAGTATCAACCATTGTTTTCCTAGCTTGAGTAAGCCACCCTCTTTGCTTCATTCTGTTCCCCTTCAGACCACGCTAATCATTCTCTTCAGCTATGCCATGCAGAGTTTTTCTTGCATGTAAATGACCATGGCTCTACCCAGCATTCCCGACACTAAGAGGTTCCCAAATGGAGACCTGATCATGGACATGATAGAGCTCACTAGCCAGGGTGGATGTTGTACACTGTGTAGATGCACTAAGAGAGAGCAGCTCTATTTCAAAGAGCTGACAATAGACAATGTAGCTGAGGTGGACAAAAGGTGTGATGTGAGGTGGAAGGTCTTGCTTCTCCAGGGTGAGGTAAGAAGCTGAGGGCTGATATTAAAAAACATTTAAGGATTTCAAGTAGATTTGTAGTAAGAGTTTCAAAAATGCTGTAGCTGACTAGGCACTTAAATCTTGCTGGTTGCACGAGAAGCTGTGTTCCTTATCTGTCAATTGCAAATCCACAGATTCAGGTTAGCAGCAACCCAGGAAGTCTCTGAGGTAGCAGAATGAGGCAGCAGATTCCTAACAATTTCTACAATTGTCACCAGTTGCCTTCGTCCCACTAGTTTGGGGATGGCAGAGCACTAACAGCCACACATTATAAACCAGAGATAAGTGTAACACCAAGTGAATTAGCTCCTTAAAACACGAGCTCCTCCCCATCAGGGAAGCCTTCTCCTGAAAGCCACCACGCTGTGATGGTGCAAGTAGGTAGCAAAGAGCCAGGTTCTAGGCTAAGCAGTTTATTTCGTAGGCACAAACCCAACCCATTTCTCTAGAGAGAAATATTAATACCCCCTCTTATGATGGGACCAGCATCTATCAACTCCAGCAGTGTTAGTTTTAAAAACCTTTACAAACCATCACTAGCTCTCCAGGAGCTAAATTTTCAGGAAAAATTGCCGCGTGATCTGGCATTTCCAAACTCATATTCAGTTGGACATATATTTGAAGTAGCTGAAGTAGTTTGAAAGGGAGAAGGGGAAGGAAACGCCATCTTATTAATACAGTGCTAACAATATTAAAAAAAAAAAAAGCATGCTAATTGTTACTGCAACATTTACAAAAGTCTTTGCAGGTTTTATCCAAGCTGTATCCCTGTCCAGCTAGTGAAAATGCTGTAACTCTCCATCCAAACATGCTCCTCTAACCCTTACTAATTCCTACATTTTTCTCATTCCTCTGCTGTAATGTTAGTTCGCTTACTGAAGTGTGGGTACCTAACTTGAGGTCCAGCTGCTACTGTTTGTGAGCCAATCCATAGGACTGTGCATATTTTTGAAACACTGAGGCTGCTGTGTCCCCTTAGAAAGTAAAAGTGTTTCCCTGATAATGCCCAACCAGCTGGCTGACCAGTTTTTGCATATGTACAGTCAAGGTCTATTGTTCTTCATTTTGCACTGAGAGATTCACCACTGATTAGTGTCCCAAAAGAAAACTTACCATCTTTTAATCGATTCCCAGGAACTCTTACATTCTTCATGCTCAACAGATCTTAAAAGAAAACAAGAGTAAAACTTGTGTTACTGTCTGACCTAGAGGGATTTATTAAAGATATTATTATTATCCTTATGCAGGATTTAAATAGGTGTTTATAAAGCAAGACAAACTTTGAAAACAGTAACTTTGTATGTTACTACAGGTAACTATGGATAAATACATAAGGAAAAATAAATGTGAAGAACTATGGTATGAAATACTCTAGCTTTTGTTTAAGCTGAGTTTTAATGTCTTTTTAAGACATTTATGTTGTGGTATGTTTCCTGGACTGAATATTTATGTTATATAAAGGCCACTAAAGTGCTCCCTTCCCCCTTCCGTTCACAGCTTTTTAGTTTAGATCAATGATCATCCATCTGAACATGAAAAGCCACTTCTGATATATTTCCCTCAGTGTTTTCTCTATGCAGCAATTAATACAAGAAATAAAAAAATATAAAAAGAAGAAATCAATAAAATTTTATCAAGCATGAAACGGCATTTTAACAAAACAGGGGGTTTTGCTGAAGTAACATTTCAGTAAGGAAGGAAATACCATTGACTTTGTTACAGCTGCCTAATGTTTTCCACGAACTGCAGAAAATAATTCATTGTATCTTAGTGACCTACAATAACAGCTGACTGCTTGCACTTGATGGAAATGTGATTTGTGCCTACTAAAAATTAACTATTTAACTTCTCCATAGTCTTCTCTCTGGTAACACGTTAGCTTCCTTTGCATTCTGTTTTGAACTGCTTCCTTTACTCCAGTAAACAAAACCACCAATTGCTATGCAATGTTCTTCCATGAAAGAAGAAAAATACGGGCAGATTGCATGTTTCTGTGAGCTGTAAAACCCATGCTGGGCTCTAAAAGACTGCATTTAGATGAGGCCCCTTCAGTCACTTTATCTCAAAGGTTCAACAGCATAACAAATATAAAGGAACATTTCTGACAGTTGCACATGCGCAGACACATGCATACGTATGCACACTCGGCATATGCACACTCGGCAGTGTAAAACTGTGTATGTAGGTATATCACATATACAATACCCATGAACA
Organism: Egretta garzetta; assembly: GCF_000687185.1. Classification (NCBI taxonomy): domain Eukaryota; kingdom Metazoa; phylum Chordata; class Aves; order Pelecaniformes; family Ardeidae; genus Egretta; species Egretta garzetta. The sequence goes on from NW_009258383.1 coordinate 3,261,979, forward strand.
TATACATCTACATTGCATGTGTATACAACTGCTAATGGATAGCTGTCCTGTTTACGAGGGAGGAATAATTTAGCCAGGGATTGTGAGCAAATTTTACTTTAGAAGAAGGTGACCTGGGATCCTTCATGTCCATCCAGAATAAACAAGAATGAACATTTCACCTTCAAACTTGGCCAGTAGTGTACAAAATTTGTATGAAAAATAGGTATGAAAAAGAGATATACTTCCTTTGATTTGTACTGTATATGGCACATAAAAAGGGCTCTGTCTTCACACTTGAAAAGCAGCTGTTTATCTTTAAGTGCACTGCTTGTTTTTTCTAGTCTTACTAGTTTCAGCTAGGATAACTACCATGAATCCAGGATGACTTCCATTGAAGTAATGCAAGAGGTAAAAATAGTGCAAGGAGACTGAAGTCTCCATTCTACCATTCCACACTGGTGGCATTTTCTTTTACTCTTTCAAATATGTGAATGGAAGGACCACTTCACATTACTGAAATGAAACAAGACTGTAAGCAAGGAAATGTTAAGATATTACTGGAATTGGACATCAGCCCTTTTAAACTGTTTGAACCTCTGTATTGTTAAGATTGCTACAGAAGTCAAGGCCTCCATTTTATATGCTAGTCAGAAAATGTCTTTGTGAACATCATCAGCAAAGAAACTGTTTTCCAACTCACTCATGGCATGATGTCAGGGTAGCACTCACTGGAACATGAGTATCAGTTCCTCGGAGATTTATGTTTAAAATATTAAGCAGGCCTCCTTATAAGATGACCTCTTTTAACATCAGAAGCCAAGAGAACATGGCTGTTACTTAATCCTACCCGTTCTCTATAACATCTGTAACATCTCTAGAACTTCTCCACTTCATTTCCTACCTGCTGCCTAAAGTACTGGACCCATGTGCCAACTGCCTCTATGCACACCAAGATGCAACTGGGCTCAAAGAATAGCTGAAATACCAAAGTGAGAAGGAACCTGTGGCTGTCAAACCATAACAAGCTTAAATAATGAAAAGTTTGACTTTTCTGTCTCTGGCAGGTCATTCAAAGAAAGTTCCCTGAGATAGTTCAGTGTTTTGTTGGGCTTTCTATTTATTTATCCTCCTGTCAAAGGGAAATGATCAGGTCATCAATTGGCACAGGCTACAAGCAGACTTAATGCCCCTACAAGTACCTTTATATTGAATTCACTTTTACCTGCAGAAAAGCTGATCTTCATACAGACCTGCATTTTTCCTTTTCAGGCATTTAAATGAATGAAGAGAAAACATGTAATGTAAACCTTGATAAACAGACTCAGAATGATGGCCATATACTTAAATATAGTGAAAATTAAATTCTGCAGAAGGGGAACACTCATCATTGAGAGCTGTGTCGTAACAGGCCTTTTACATGAATGTATCCCATACCTAGCTTATGTGGTTCTTAAAAACTGGGAGTGGATATGTATGACAGAGTTTTATCTTGCTTAACGTCACAGAAAGCATCTATAGGATGCAAACAAATGCTTGAACTATTTTATAAAAAATGCTGCAAAGCTTTCTGTCTCACTGGGTATCCCAATAGCACGCTTCAGTCATCCATTATGTAGAAAACATCACTCACTGACACTCATTATTTATCACTAATTTCACTGGATATACTCTTCGGGATATAAGAAGCAAAATACAGATGACTAAATGGCTTTCTCTGCACCATCATTTTCTACGCTTCACCTTCTCTTCTAATAGCCCTTCTCCCTAAAAGGAACTGCCTCAAAAATTTTAGTCTGCCTTTGTGTTGAAATCTTTCTCTGTCCTAGTAAGAATGAAAGAGAGAGTAAAAATAAAGTTATATTTGCCATATTGGTTTTGAGCTTGTGTGATCTTAACACTCAGGTTAGAGAGGTTTCTATGTGGCATTACAATGTTTACAGTATTATTCTCAATGTTTTCCTTAGAGCGACTTAATTTTTTGCTTGCTTTTCAGTGAGTGTTAAAAATGGAGTGGATTTTTTTAGTTTATAATAATACATAGGTTTTCATGGTTGATTTGTAGCACATAAGCATGCACAAGTGGTTTGATTTCCTTGACTTACCTACACTGAATTCTGTATGTCATCATGTTTCTACATTTTGTTTTCTTCCCTTGAAGTATTTCCCTAGCCTCTTGCCATTTTACTATCTTTTCTCTCTTCTGCCAACACTTGTACTGATGCATAAGACTCTCTCTATACTTTTTCTCCAGGTTAAACATCAGGAGAGGAACTCTCACTCAGAGTAAGATCTTAGAGAGTCCTGAACAAATGTTACCATACTGTAGATTTTTATATTTTAATGTTATTATTAAAAAAACGCCTTACTGAAAAAAGTGCACTGAGAAATCTGCACAAAGATTACTTACAACACCAGTAGATAATGGTGCTCCCAATGCCATTGGGAGTGTCAGCACTGAAGTAAAAATAGTTACAAGACATAGCTGTATCAGTGCTAGGGCAGAAAAGAATCAATTCCGTAATCTTTGGTTATACAATTGCACGATATTCTTTAAAGAATATAACATAAATTCATACTTTTTTTTTCCTAAAGGAAACCTTCCAGATGAGCATGTAGCAATATCTTGTACACTTTCTCATTCTTGTGTGTGCACACATTGTCCAAAAGTGTATGTACTGGATGTATTGTCTTCTATTGTCAGCATAATTGTTCTTAAATGCAGTTCAGAAGATGAGATGGTTGACTAGCTGTGCACTTTCTCAGGTTACAGCCATTCTTAAATACAACCTGGGAAGCTGAGAGATTACCTTTCAATGAATTTACCCTTGTGCGCACCAAAGCAAGTACAAGTAAGGGGTATAAAATTAATCCCTGTAGTGTTGTAGGCAGTTCAGCCAATGGTTGCAATTCAGTCTCAGTGTTTCAGTACCTGATACATCAACATTTTCTACTGTAGCTTCTTAACCGAAGCTCAGTATGTTTCTCAAGTGGAGTTAGATGGATGGTTGCAATTCAGTCTCAGCTTGGTGAGTGTTTCAGTACCTGATATATCAACATTTTCTACTGTAGCTTCTTAACAGAAGCTCAGTATGTTTCTCAAGTGGAGTTAGATGCATATAACTGCAGCTATGTCAATTACTGTATCGTGGGCATGTAGCAAAACACACCTCCAGTGTTCTGCTTGGCATGTCTTTAGTGAGCTGCCAGCTTTCCAGACAAATGTAAAAGTCTAGAGGGTACTGTAGCAGAGACACCACAGTGGAATGCTACAATGAAAGAGTTAAGATTGGAAGCCCTACAAAACAGTAAAAATTACACTACAAAATGCTACTCAGTAAATAACATATGGTAATAAGCTGTATTTTTGCATTCTACACTAACTGATCTTCTGTGGAAATACAGTCTTCTCTCATACTTGTTAAATATATCCAGACAATGAGACAGCTTGCTTGCCAGGTGGATTTTAATTATTTATTTTTTTTTTAAATCTTGTGGAATAGTAGAGAGAAATCCATGCCTAGATCACCACACTAATTGCTGAACAGAGTGATGCAAGTCCATATAAGCAAAATATCTGGTGCTGAGCCAATATTGTACTTTTCAGGGGCCCTAGCTAAAAGGAGTTTGAAGTAGACTCTTGACAGAGAAATTGGGAGTCTCTTGCAGGTTTGCCTCTCTCGGGAGTTCAGCGGATGGTGGCTTCCATGTCTGACATCAAGAAGTATCTTTCAGTGGCGTCTGTCAGGTTTACCAGGGTGCTCTGCCACCTCAGACCCCTGTCAATCTGTGCACTCAGTCCTCCACAACGAACACAGGCAAGCGGGACTACTCTTTTTCAAGTGCTAAAAAGACTCCATGTATGTATCTTGCTAGAAGCTGGTGCAGGCAAGCAGTTCCTGGAACTGAGACAGCTCATCTGAAAATTGCTTTTGCTTCAGTTCCACAGCTGCAAGAGCAGCAAGCGCTGGAGCCAGATGAGTCCAGAGAAGAGACTTTGCTAAAGGCTGGCCAGGAAGCCAAGCCACAGGCAGAGACACTGGTACATAAAATGCATTCCAGTGGTTGGCATCTGGGCCCCACAGCTGCCAAGCACACCCAGTGTGTGGCCATGGGTGTTGGCTTCAATACTAGAACATTTTGAGGAGGAGGCCAACAACCAGTAACCAGAGAAGACAGCGCCAAGTTACTACAGAAATTACACTGATGTGCCAATTTGCTTGCTATTTCAAAAGACAAAATTTTATCTTGTAAGTATTGTTTTGAACATATCCACATGACAGTTAACAGAAATATGCTGATATTTGCTAGTGGGGGGGGAGGGCTAAAATACTTATATAAGTGAAACGATGCTCCTTGGGGCGCTGGTTAACAAAACAAAACCATACCCATTATACTATTCCTTAATTAATGCACGAGTTTCCTTAGAGACCACAGCTCTGTTGAGGGACACAAGTCTGGTGTATTTCTTTCCAAGAGACAGTGTGGGGAGAGTTATATAAAACAAAGATAGAGGTGAAATTAAAGATATGCAACAAGGCTGAGCAAGTTTCAGCTCCAAAGGCGGGCTTTGTGCACTATTAATGTCTGAGCAGGTCAGAGCATCATGTAAAAAGAGAAAGGTTGTATTAAACCTTTAGAACGTAACAGAACTGAACACATGGCTTACAGTATAGTATATCTAATGGGATGCACGCTACACAGTCGCAAACTGTATCAGGCTGTATATCAGACAGTTACATTTAATAATGTGTTAAGAGTATATGGGGTCAGTGTATAAGCAGGATCTTTACCTTCCTCCTGGGAGAGCTACCCTGAAAAAATAAAAGCCCTTAGCTACTGAAAATACTTGAGCTGTGGTAGCAAAAACGCCATACAGGCTATTTTACCAATCAGATCACATGTTAATTAGCCAAATGGATTATTATTTTAAACACGGCATTTATTTTCCTCTGAGCGAGGCTTGAGCATGTTGCTCCTGCATGGTCCTGCAGTCCCTGGCTCCCCAAGCCCAAAAGCAATGCTGAAGTGCAGTGCTTCTCTGAAGGAGAACTCTCTAAAAATGTGAGGGTAAGATTCCGTCTCAATGCCTCCCGCAGACCTCCCACCAAATCTTCTCACTTCGCAGCATCTGCAAATTCAGTTAAGAATCTGAATGTCAATCAATGGTTTTCTCTGGCTCAGTAATCATTCACAATAATGATTTTGTTATTGAAACTTCAGCACCAGTTCTGTTGAAGATTTACAGGCCAGAATGGAATCAAGCTCTCTGGCCTTTAATTATCCTAGCTCTATAGTGCTAAAAAACCTAGAAAAAAAATATCAAAAGCCACTGAATTAGGCAGATATAACTTTACAAGCTCTGGGACATATTAATTGAGAATAACAACGTGGCCAATTGAAATAAAAAATCCCAAGTTTCTATCATATATGGACTTGAATAAATAAAAACAAAACAAGAAACCTCAAATTGCACCAGAAACCTGTCAGCAATCTACTCTTGTAATTTTCTTCTTAGATCTTGGCTTTTAAATGCCTATCTCATTCAGACTATAAATTAGTGGTGAACTCTTCAGCAGTTAAAATGGCAAGATGTAATAGTCATCCTAGTTAACAGGAATGTTTTCTTAACTCAGTTAAAGACTACAAAGTGAGAAACAACTACCTTAAATCCTAGCTTAACTCAGTAATTATTTTGTCTCTGAACATAGCTGTTGCATATTAAGTGTTTGATTTTAATCCCTTTGTTATAACTGAGAATTTACTCACCAAATTACCATGTTCATGTGAATATAAAAAATATTGTATGTGTATCACAGGAGAGCCTGTGAATTCAAATGGTAATGAGATCTTTTCTTTTCTTTTCTGTTTCTGTGTTACTGGACTAGATTGTGCTGTACTGGGGCTTCTTAACAGTTTGATGTCTGTGGAACAGATGGCTGAACAGAGTGAGTTACCGATGCAGATGCAAAGCTGACACAGAACCATCTCCAGGCAGTGATAATAGAGATAGATGGCTCTGGGAGGGAAAGTTCACACATTGGTGTGTCTTACCAGCACACTGTAGACCCTAAGTCTTTGACATTGCAGCTTGTTCTCAAGATAGATGATTTATCTTTGCTATTACGCTCATTTTGTTTCTTTTGATAATTGCCTTTTCATGACAGCTACAGGCTGAAGAAATTGAACTATAAAGATTAGTTGTATTTTCTTGTTCTTCTGTAGAAACCCTACTTGCAAGACTTGTTACAAACAACTTACTAGGCAGGACTTTAAAAAGCCAGTTTGCTTCTCCTTTTAGCACAACTCTCATTCTTGCTCTGTCATAGAATCATAGAATCATTTAGGTTGGAAAAGACTTTTAAGATCATCTTTGCCTTCTACTTGGCCTTTTGGGAGAGCATGTCCATATATCAACTTGTAACTCCCAAATGATCCCTGTGGCCACACTGATAATCATTCTCGTGAAATCTCCTATACACTGATGCCAACAGGAGTTTTAACAAGGATCTCAGCTGTTGTTTCTTATGTTCCTCTGCTGTGCAATCCACTGTTCAGTCTATCATGACACGGTAACTCATGCAACATTGCATTCATCGTACTGAGCATGTCTGAAGTATTTTTTGTAACTCTTCTTACGTTTTGTTTCATTGGAGCACACATATTCCATCATATACATAAACAGGATCCGTCTTGACTGCTTGCACTAAACCAGTCAGTTTGTGCTCTTTTCTCATTTTCCTGAGTGACAAGACTTAAATACAAGAATCATTGTTGAAGAAAGCAAGAAGCTAGCGCGAGGACAGGGCTTCTTTCTTCCCTTCTTTCTCACTCCTCATTATCTTCATTATTAATTCATAACTGTATTCTTTGCTACTGCAACTTTCTCCTTCAGTCTCCCATCTGCTGCGAAGCCAGACTTCTCCCAACGCAGCCATAGCTGCACTGAAGCGGGTGCTACAGCTCAGGTCAGCAAGAAGTGGTGCAGCCCTAAGCTCCTCCTAGGGAACACAGCTGCTGAGTAGGAAAGAGCACGTTTCTCATCCTGAGCTTTTAAGCAACAGCCAGGAATAAGCAAGTGCCTAAGAAGAGGAAGTCAGAAGTTGTCTTGTGACAGGTTACATAAACCGAAGGTTTGTGGTTCCAATAGGCAAAGGGAAACCAGAAAAAGCTTTCTGCAGCAGAGTTCTCAAATTAAAGCAATACGGATTTGTCACAGCCAGTAACTCCCCTGACTGGAGGGTGGGTTGTGCTTCTCCCTGTGGTGAAACTCCCTGTGGTGCTGGCGCTCCTTGGTCCCCTTGGGCAAGGGTAAGTCCCAACAGCTGAGCCCAACCACTCTCCTCCCATCTTTTTTCACTGAGGATGCATTAACTGCTGCCACACGGCCGCCTGGATCGGGCTCTGCGTGCAGCATGCCAGCGTGGGTGTTTGGCAGTCAAAGTCCAGGTCGCTCATTGCAGCCCCATCGGTCTCTGGTCCTTCCGCTCTGCATCTGCCCAAACGGTGGCAGCGATGGAGAGGGCCTGCCACCGCCCTGGCTCAGGTGACTCCCTCAGACAGGTCCACGCTCAGTCCCCTCATGACACCACCAACGGTTACCCTCGCGTGGGGTCGCGAGGCAGGAGCCAGGCGGTCGGGAAGGGGAAGGCCCTGTCCCGCTCGTGTTTGCTCGTGTGCAGCTTCTGGAGCAATTACCCCACAGCCATGAGACTTCCCCCGAGGTGGCCCCTCCCGCCACGCGGGGATGGCGTTTTCCTTATCCCACTCAGGCAGGATGAGCGGTCTTGCTGCGGCAGCCAAAGCGCCTCTCTTCTCTCACCTCGCTGGCATCAGCGGAGGCGGCGGCGCTTCGCCCTCGGCCTCTGGCGGTTGGTCGGGACACGCGTGACGGCGGCG
>NW_009258383.1:3269945-3271060 GCF_000687185.1 Egretta garzetta
CGCGCCGACGCAGGCCGGGAGCGCTGGTTTCTTTTCCCTTTTTCTCTTCCGTGGCTAAGAATTAAAAATCCGTGGCCGGCGGGTTGTTTGGGTTTGGTATTTTTTTGGTGCAAACACGGGTCCCAAAAGCCCTCGGGTTCATCTCTCATCCAGCACCCATACGGGTGAAGCGTGTGGCAGCTGGTGGCGGGGAACCGCCTCTTCCTCAGGGCCTTCCTCCCACAGCCTTCCCCGGGCCAGGGGCTGCTCCTGGCCTGGCCAGCACTGAGCCCTCCTCGGAGTTTCACTACTGCTGCGTTTTTACGTGAATCATCTTGGTTGCTCCTGCCACGCAAGACTGCATCACTGCCTGCCTCATCGGCCCTGTCGATAAGCCCAGCTCTCGCTTGTGATAAAATTCCTCCTGCCTTATTTTTGCATTCCACAGATATTTTAGGTTTTTTGGCCCTGAATCTTTTAAGTCTCATACACATTTGTGTGAGAAAACAAAACCAAAACAAACAACAGGCCAGAAATAAACAGAATCATAGAATCATAGAATCATAGAATGTTTAGGGTTGGAAGGGACCACTAGTGGTCATCTAGTCCAACCCCCCTGCAGTGGGCAGGGACACCGCTAACTAGATCAGGTTGCTCAGAGCCCCATCCAACCTGGCCTTGAATGTTCCCAGGGATGGGGCCTCCACTACCTACCTCTCTGGTCAACCTGTTCCAGTGTTTTACCACCCTCATTGTAAAAAATTTCTTCCTTACCTCTAGCCTGAACCTACCCTGTTCTAGTTTAAAACCATTTCCCCTTGTCCTAACACAGCTGGCCCTACTAAAAAGACGTTCCCCATCTTTCCTATAGGCCCCCTTTAGGTACTGGAAGGCCGCAATCAGGTCTCCCCGTAGCCTTCTTTTCTCCAGACTGAACAAGCCCAACTCTCTCAGCCTGTCCTCATAGGAGAGGTGCTCCAGCCCTCGGATCATTTTTGTAGCCCTCCTCTGGACCCGTTCCAACAGTTCCATGTCCTTCTTGTGCTGAGGGCTCCAGAGCTGGACGCAGTACTCCAGGTGAGGTCTCACCAGAGCTGAGTAGAGGGGCAGAATCACCTCCCTCGACCTGCTGGCCA
>NW_009258383.1:3271905-3295018 GCF_000687185.1 Egretta garzetta
TGGACTTGTGTGCATTCAGGTTCCTCAGGTGGTCACGAACCTGGTCTTCTCCTACAGCAGGAGGGGTTTTGCCCTCCCGGTGCCCCTCATGCCATCCATCGACTCGGGAGGGGTGAGGAGAGAGGTTGCCAGTGAAGACTGAGGCAAAAAAGTCGTTGAGTACCTCAGCCTTCTCCTCATCTGCTGTTACCAGCCTGCCAGTCTTGCTCATCAGTGGGGGTACACTTTCTTTAACCATCCTTTTCCGGCTGATATACCTGTAGAAACCCTTCTTATTATTCTTCGCATCCCTAGCCAAGTTCAGTTCCAGCTGCGCCTTGGCCTTCCTGACCCCATTCCTACACAACCTGACCGCTTCCCTATATTCTTCCCAGGATACCTGTCCCTGCTTCCACTGCCTGTGCAGTTCCCTCTTCTTCCTTAGTTCGACCAGCATCTCTTGTCTCAGCCACGCCGGTCTCTTCCCTTCTTTTCCTGATTTCTTACAGCTAGGGATCGAGAGCTCTTGCGCTCTGTGGATCACATCCTTAAAGATCCGCCAGCTCTGTTCTGCTCCCCTGTCTCTGAGGACCGTTTCCCAGGGAGTTCTTCTGACTATCTCCTTGAGGAGCTGGAACTTTGCTTTTCTAAAATTTAGGGTCCTGACTATACTCTTTGTTCTTGTCATTTCCCTTAGGAGCGTGAGCTCCACCAGCGCGTGGTCACTGCAGCCCAGGCTGGCTCCGATCTTGACATCTCCGACGAGCTCGCTTGCATTGGTGACCACCAGGTCCAGTATCGCATCCCCTCGGGTAGGGGTGTCTATTACCTGGCTTAAGAAGTTGTCCTCAATGCATTCGAGAAACCTGCTGGATTGCCTACATCCTGCCGTGTTGGTTTTCCAACAGATGTCGGGGTGGTTGAAGTCCCCCAGCAGGACAAGAGCCTGAGAGCGCGAAGCCTCCCGGAGCTGGAGGAAGAATGCTTCGTCAGTCGGCTCCCCTTGATCTGGCGGCCTGTAGTAGACACCAACCACCAGGTTCCCTTTGTTGCCAGGTTCCCTTTGTTACCAGAAGCGCGTTTGTCCTGTAGAAAGCCTCAGGCCACACAGTTTCAGTTTGAAATAAAAGTGTGAAGCGTGAGTAATAGAGATACTGCTCCTTCCCCCAGACGGAGGCAGGAGGAGGACTAGGCAGCAGGAGCATGTTAAATTTCAACAGACAAATACTAAGTTATTCTTACATTTTTACTATGAGCACCTATTAATATGGTCCATTTTACAGATAGAAATATTGGCATAAAATTGCTTACCTTATGTCTCATGGGGAATAAATGACAGGCATGAGATTTCAGTTCAGGCCTTACCAGAAAACACATGTGTGGTGCATGTGGCTGGCCACCTCATATTTATTAAAAGAGGTTTTTTTCCCTATTGAGTAGATATTTGTTATAAAGAAGTATCAATAAAAAGAGTGCTGAATCATAGTTTTTACCCATATCATATACTCTTACAGAGACATGCTCAAATCTCAAAGTGGATGGCTGAAGTTAAAGAGGTGCTGATGGCAAGACCGTCACAGCCTGTAATCACAATGGCCTCCAAAGAGGAAAGACATGCTCTTGCCACATACTTTGACACTGGATTACTTACAGATTGCATATGGTGAGAAGAGGACAATCTTTCATTTTGATAGAAACATTCTTTGTGTAGGCAAAGGAGGGGAGTGTAGCAACAAAGCTACCTAATTTTTGTCTTTGAATATCTAGGGATGGGACTATGGCATCAGCAGGAGTTGGCAGAACTGCACGGAAGACAGAACCGCCAAAATAAATGTAATCTTTCTCTTGAAGAGGTGGCTAGAATCCCCTCTGATATTGAGCATCCAGGAGATGTCCTCTGTGGATGCTTTCTCCAGGAATACATGCTAAATTTGTCTTTGCCTTGGGTCCGGGATCCAATGGTCTAGGAAGTTCTGTGACCAGCTGAGAAGTTGCTTTGTGTTCTTGGATGCTCTTTTCCACTTGCATTCTGTAGCCTTGTTACAGCAGGTAAATAAAGAAATTGGGTGGGAAAGTACAAAGGGAAGGAGTTAATACAGTAATAGGAAATGTACAGTTTGCACTCTCTCTTAGGAGAGGAGGCTGTTTTACTCTTCTTTTAGGAGTGTGCAGACAGTAAGTGGAATCTCCATTCATATGGGCAGAGAGAAGCACACTTTTTTGCGTAAGCTGACTTTTTAATCTGAAACTATCACACACATTAGCAAAAGAGGACAGAATAGTTTCAAGCCAAAAAGCAGAGTAAAAAAACTTTTTTTTTTTTTTAATGTCATGATTCAAGATGGAAATCTCATGATTATTGGGGTCTGGTTTGTGACTGCTTTTAGTTTTTGAGCTATTGAGATTTGAGCTATTAAAATACCTGACAGGTGGGAAAGGTAATTTTTAACAAAAAGGTGATTGTCATGATAAAATCACATTGTAGGAATAGTCTCAGCTGTAATCAAACAAACAAGTGGTGCAGAATTTGGCTAATTCTGCAGTCTGTGACTGATCTCTCTGTGCTCCCGCAACCCATCTCTCCGCATCAGTTTGGCCCCTCAGGGATGTGTGAGGAAGCAGGACTTTTTGTTATGTGTCCTTAAGGTCAGATGCAATCCGAGTGTCTTTGCAGTGGGGAGGCTTTGGGGTACACAGGCCTTTGCTCTGATGCCTTCAAAGCCACAGAAAATTTATGGGAGACTGGGTAGATGCATGTAGAATTTAAGGAAGGGCAGTCCTACGCAGGGGAGTTTGATCCTAGCAGACATTTCTTATCTAACAATCATGGAAAAGTAAGTCTAAAAGAGAGCTTGAGAGATCCTCTTGAGTATTCTAGAGCAGATGACTTACAACTATTGAATCTATCTCAAATGTTTGCCTACTCCATTTTTCAAGATCTGCAAAGACAGATTCCCATGACGTTCCAGTCTATCCCAGTACATCACTTTTACTGATACATTTTTTCCCCCCTGAGGTATATCTTGAATCCTTCCTATGGTATGTTTTTTACCCTCATTCCATGCACACCTTGGGCCTGGAGAACATTTTACTACCTTCATTTTTGTCAGCTTCTCTGCAGTAGCCTTGTATCTAGTAGAAGGCAGCATGTCCTCCTCCATGTTCACTTTTCTAGACAATCTCTATTTGTTCCGTCTTACAGTCCTACAGTCCCTGCTCTGGCGGCCCATCTTGAGAGTCTTTGCCCCAGGAAGTATTCCTGCAGGAAGTACAATCCCCTTCAGACATAAAGCTGAGGGACGTTGCACACCTCTGCGCACACCTTTTCTGTTGCTCAGTCAGCTGATATGATTACTAGTCTGCATGCCAGCAGCTGACCTTGTCCTTCCCTTCCCTTTTCCCTTCCCTTCCCTTTTCCCTTCCCTTCCCTTTTCCCTTCCCTTCCCTTTTCCCTTCCCTTCCCTTCCCCCTTCCCTTCCCTTTTCCCTTCCCTTCCCTTTTCCCTTCCCTTCCCTTTTCCCTTCCCTTCCCTTCCCTTCCCTTCCCTTCCCTTCCCTTCCCTTCCCTTCCCTTCTTCCCTTGCCTTCCCTTCCCCCTTGTGTGCTTTTTTTGTTCCATTGAGCTTCTTTCCCTTGAGCACCCTATGTGTCTCTTGTCCCATCACCTTCTGATATCTGTTTCTCAGTCCTTGTTCCCTCTTGCCTAGTCTAGACCCTGCTGCTGTTCTCATCCTAAATCTTAGCAGCTGTGCTCCCGTCTGTTTCCCTTAAGATCTCCTTAGTGGAAATTTTCCATTCTGTCACCAGTCGTGAAGCCCCCTCCATGTTCTGTACTTCTAGCTCTCATTTCAGACAGAGAAGATCTTCAGTACTCTTCAACCTAAACAGTTCCTAAACTGATTTTTGCAGGCCTTGCACTCCTCCAGGGGAGGATTCCTCAGCTCGTGTTCCTACAGAGAAGTTCACAGTCCACAAATGCTGCTTGGGCGCAGCCAGGGCCCTGGCTACTCCATCAGCACAGCAGAGGGAACTGCTGAGATAGCACTGAAACTGTTTGTGAAAGTCAAACAGCTTTCTGGGCCCTTCCTGCAGACCTGGCTTTGGCTCCCATACAGCCAGGTTATATCAGGCTGTCTCCTCCAGGTTTCTGGACTCAGCACTGACAGCGGAGGGCTAAGCTCTTAGCTTTGACTTGGTCCATCACAGCCCACACCTGCAACTTCTAGGGCTGTCATCTGTGTATAGATTCTGCTGTTAAAACCCAAGTTTGCATATGCCCATGTATAAACGTCAGTGTTTTCAGGCCTTGCAACTTGATAAAATTAGGCTTGTGCAGACAAATGTCCCCTCACATCTACCTTTTTTCTCCTATCAGAGTAAACCCTTTTTTAAACACCACTCCACAGAATTCTTGAGCATGCTGGAAAAAGCTGGTAGAGTTGTTTAACATAGGCAATACAACACAATTTTTTCTTGACCTCACACTTGGGAGCTACTGAGGTCTTTGGCTTTAATTAACACAAAATAGGTCTGAGGCAGATATTTGGCATGGGAGAGCTTAGTTTTTAAAAAAAAGGTCTTACAAAGTAATGGAAAATAGGAAATACTTATAAAAAGCAATTCTGTCAGCCTTTGTGTGTGATATGTATCATCAAATACAGTTCCACACTGCACAATTAAGGATGTTATCAAATACCTGTATTTATTAATGAGCTACTGCTGATAAAAAAATACAATTTTATAACAAACAACTTGATATATACAAATAAAATCTGTATTTCTGCAAACTCACACAGGCATGTAGTGCCGTCTCTAGCATGTAATACACTGTGCCAGGGTTATTAGTAAACATACACATGTTGTGGGCAAAACAGTCTCAACTTGGGGAGTTTCGCTTAATTTATTGCTAGTTAATGTCAATGTTTAATTACCGATTGGGGTACTGAGAAAACAAGAAGACAAACAACTAAGCAAACACTTAGAGAAATGCCTTTCTTCCCTTTCAGCTTCAGTCCAACACCTCTCCTTCCTCCTTCCTAGCTGCAACCCCCCTTGTTTTCACCTCTGCTCAGTCCTTCCCAATCCCCCTGCCAAGGTGACAGGCCTGCAGCGAAGGAAGTCCTTGTCAGTGTGTAGTTGTTTATTTTTGCTGCTCCTTGCTTCCCATTCTTTTCTTCTGCTTCTCTGCTGCTCCTTCTTTCTTGTTTCGTCTGCCCCGGCATGGGTTGCCCATGGGCTGCAGTCCCTCAGGGGTGTGCCTGCCCTGGTGTAGGTCACCCATGGGCTGCAGTCCCTCAGGAGTATCCCAGGCGTGATGTAGGTCGCCCCGTTCCAGAAGTGTGTCTCTGGCCATGCCCCAGCAATGTCTCTTCCACCATTTCTCCTGCAAACTTGTCTGATCGTTGTGGGCTGCCCTCAATGGCAGAGGTTTGGCATGTGATGGGGTGCTCACACTGGTGCCGGAGCTGGCTGGAACCAGGTGCAACCAGCCCTGGGCGGTTCATGGCCTCCTGCCATAAGGCACCCCGCAGCTGCCCACCCCTGCACCCTGCCAGGTGTGCCCCGTGCACCACCCTACACAGCTCAGCTGAGTTTGAGCACATAAAAATACTTGCAGTACTTAGGAGATGTGACTGACTGAAATGAAGACTGAAGGCTTCAATTGCCGTGGAGACGTGGCAAATTACTTAATGTAAATCTTTATTTGTAAGGGTAAATTCTTTTGTCATTGATAAATTGTACGGCGATATCCTGAGGACTAACTAGAACAAATAAAGACATGATGAAAATTGATCCTATAGCACCCTATCTGAAATAAAAGTATGCTGTTAGAAACAAAGTGGATACAGGTTAAAATGAAATGTGCATTCTTGCCAAGAGAAACATTTTGGCTAGAGTTAAAAAGCAGTGTGGATTATATAATAAAACTCCTTACCCATATTTACAACTAAAAGAAGAGCTGCGCTAGAATCATAGAATCATAGAATCATAGAATGAATCATAGAGCAGAATGGTCCACTGCTTTATTCTTTTTCTTTTTACTAGTCTGTTGAGATGTCACTTATTTTTGCCTGCCTCCTTGCCTGACACAAAGAGCAAAGACAACTTGTGGGATGATGAAAGAGCTGTCCTGCAGACCTCTTTCAGGCAGGTAATTGCATTGAACTCCTCTGGTTTTCATGAATCATAGGTACATAGTGCAAAGAGCAACACTTTGCGCTCTCCAGACAATAGTAACTTCTTGTTTCTGGTGCTTTGCACCGATATCTTTTCATTTTTTTGAACATTAATTGTGTCTAAACATAGCAGGCAGTTTTATTCATGAGGAAGGCAATGCAATCAATGACCACTTTAAGCATTTAAATTGCCTATTTTTGCAAGGATCAAAGTTGGTAAGAAATATGCCACTGGAAGGAACTAATGGAATTTATGAGGAAAGGAATGACCAACTGGATCGATTTTATATAAAGCAGAAGCAGATCCACCACAAAATAATAGAATCTGTTTAATATGGACATCAAATACCAACTGCTGTATGCTTTCACAGTACAGCAGAAAGTAGGTGTATCTTTAATAATCATATGTTTAGAAACGCACTGAGAAGGTAAAAACCCAGTGCTTCTGTCCTCCCACAAGATATACAGCTTGGCTATTAATACAGGCCCATATACCAATGCATTACATTATTCATTATGCATGTACAATAACAACAGAGAAAAAAATGCTGCTTTGCAACTGAATGGCCTTTTACATTGCTCTTGTGACAAGATGACACCAGATACAATGGGGCATCAGGAAATGTTACATGATACATGTTTTCTAATGTACATTCCTTGTTCTCACATTACTTATATAAGAGCATGAAAATTATGTCGAGACATCCTTCATTACAAGCCACGGCAAAAAAGCTAGCAAGAAGGTTCTTAAAAGTGATGGCATTTAAAGATAACATTTTCAAAATATTCTTTTTTAGAATTATCTATTTTGTTTTCCTGAATGATTTCTCATGTTGCCAATAACCAAAGATCTTTGACTAATAATGACCAGGCTACAGCAGTAACTGCACCAACATTTCAGGTTGACTGTCCAAACAGCAGTTCTGACAGAAGAGAGACAATTCTGCATAGGACTGCAAGGCTAACATAGTGAGGAAGGAAGTATGATGGACAGCCTGAGGTTATCATTCGCAATCATTGACCAGAAAACTAACCAAACCAAAAACCAGTTAAAGGATCATTTTGCCTGAAAAAGCCTTGTAGGTAAGAAACTGCCATACCTATTGTTTTCGTGACAGAATTTGTGTGTTGTATGCCAGGAGACCAGCAATGGAAAACCCAAGGTAAAAAGACACTCTTTCTATGTTTGGGCCATTTTTCAGTACGCATGAGGAAACAGGCTGCACTGGTATCCTGAACATTTCATTGCTGCCATAGTCTATGTAGATAACCTTATCCTCAGCTCTTCCATCCAAAGGAAGCAAAAGCTCTTGAACAGCCTGTTCCTTCCAGATGTTTTCACTCTGCCAGAGGTAATTCAGTTCCTGTTCTGGAAGTGAACTAAAAAGCTGATCTATTTTTCCTTTGTGAACAAATCTGTCCAGGCCACTGCCTTTTGCCAGATAGAAAAGAGCCTGAGGCTGCCTGGAACAATTCAGGGTTCCATAGAGCGCTTCGAAAGACTCACTTAAGTGTCTAACAAAAGTTTCCATTTTCCTGGAATATTTATTTAGTTCTTTTGTATTTTGGGGCCAGAACAACAAGGAGGCTAGGAAGAAAGGCTCTACACACTGTGAAGTTGGTTCCACTTGCTGTAGAATGCTTAGAAGCAGACTTCCCAGCACATTAGAAGAAGGTGACTTAGCTAAGTTAGGTTTAATGCAGTTCAGAACAACCTGTGCCAAAATGAAATTCTGTTTCTCTTTCAGAGTTGCTTGTGCATTCTTCTCACACAAAAATGTATATGCTTCTACTATGTCTTCTATTTCTCTGACAGCATTTTTGTTATTTCTGTGGAGGCGTTGCAAAATGCCAGAAAATGAGCCTCCTTTAGAAGCCTCCAGAGTGTCCCTGTATGCTTCTATATGCTGAGACATGGGCCACTTTGAGACCTGTTTACCTTTCAGTTGCTCAAAACTGAAATCACAAAATATTTCTGTGTATCTGGTAAAACATTCTTGAACCTTCTCATACAATTTTGCGTCTACAATTTCTTTTTCATTGATCTGTGTTTTAAAAAACACAAAGTAGTCATCAAAAAAGTCAAATGCCCTTTTTAACCGTGATTGCAAAGTACATAAAAAGCTGGAATAATGTTCCAGAACCTCGAACATTTCACTATCTGTGTCAGGGTTATGTACAGTCAGAACACTCCTTCCCCATAGACACTTTGCCATCTCTTTTTTACACTGGAAGTCTTTTTTGCTGAAAAAAGGAAGACGTGAAAGGACATCAATAACATAAAGCCCAGTTTCTATCTCTCCCCGATAACCAGCAGTATTGTACATTTTAAACTTTCTTTTAGGCTTTTGATTATGCAAATACTGTTCATTGTGTGCATTTTCAGCTTGACGCTGAGATTCTCTGAAAGCCCGTGAAGCATTCTCAGCAAGCTCTAGCAAGTATTTCAGGTCCCCAGCTGTCAGGACTGCACTCTTTGCTTTGGACTCCGCATAGCATGTTAGCTTATTTTTAAAGACCTGACCTACTGTATCTGATATGTATGAATTGTGTTGTGCTCTTTCTTGGGCTGCTCTGGCCCAGTATAATGCAGAGTCAAAGTTCTTTTCTTTAATGTAGAAGTATCTTGCTAAGGCTTGGCAAATATAACCATTTTGCACAAATCTAGCAGATGCTTGTTTTAACACATCTTCCACGTTATGACGCTTCTCTTCCTTATGAATGGCTTCAATTAATGGGGAAAACAATGTGTCTGACTCATCGCCATGTTCTTTGCGCTGTCTGGTAATCAGCAGGGTTTGTATATCACGAGTAAGTTTGTCGTGCTTTAACGAAGTCTTATAAAATAAATCTTCTTTCAATAACTGCAATGTAAGTTCACTTTTAGGCAAGTCATGGGTTAGTTTCAATTCTGTCAGGCAGTGAGATGCTATCAATGGATGAATGATACGAAGACCTTTGTATCTCTCGTAATCTTGTACCTGATAATATATTAGAATATTGGAACAAATTCCCATCTTTTCTATCAATTTGTCTTTACTGCAGCCAATCTCTTGAGAATTAATTCCTAAGAATTCTTCACATAGTGATATTGAAACAGTAGATGTTCTTACATACGAGTTTAACAGCGTTAGATAGCAAACAAGTCGTGCTGGTTTAGAGGCAGTATTCAAGTTATGCAAGGTATTTTTCACCACTTTTTTAATGTACTGCGGATCAAAGTTTTCCTTCATAATCATAAATGAATAGAAATTGTCAGGATTTGCATGCACCTTTTCAATATATTTTAGTTTCTGATCAAAGGCCCTTTGCTCTTTTTTGGAAAGCATATGTTTTAAAGAAACACTGTTCAAGGAATTGATTGTTGCACTTTCATCAGGATTCTGAGATCTCATACAGTTTAGAATGATCACCAAAGGTTTTACATACCGAATGCATTTTTCTGTGATAGCCACCTGAATTTCCTTCTGCAGAAAATAGACATTTTCTTGGTCTTCAAAATCATCCACAAGAAGTAACACTGGTAAATAGCCTGTGTCATTGTTTGCTCCACAGGTGAGCAAAGTTGTCAGCTGTGTTCCAAAATCACTTGATTTGTTTTTCAGAACAGCACATCTGAATTGCTTCCGGAGATCCCAAAGGATATGCATAGCTAATGTTGTCCCACCACAGCCTGGGTGATGGTAAAGGTTGATAATTTTTACAGGTGATTGATTAGCACTGTTAGAAGAAGACACAATTAGCTGTTCAAGCTTTTCATAACCATCCCTTCTGATAAAATCTGAACTATAATTTTCAGAAGAAAAATAGAAATTCCACCATGATACTTTACCACCTCGATAAAAATCTTCTTCCCGCTCTTTCAGGAAATTTTTAAATTTCTCTGCATCCTTCTCTATTTCTGTGTCTTTGCATTCGTTTTCACAAAGTATTTCCAATGCTGCCATGGAGTCTTCTTTCTGTAGAAGAGTGGTAGAATGACCAACAGAAGGCAGAAATCTTTTAGAAGACCGTGTCACTGATTTTATTTTTATGATGGTACCATTTACTGTTTCCAGGGTTAAATGAGAAACACATTTGTTTGAAAATGCTTCCTCACTAATGCCTCTAGCACACAGAAGATCTTTCCATTGCTGGTATGAATGTGCACCAATGCAAATGCAGGCCATGTATTCTAGTCCCTTTAATTCTTGGTAAAATGTCATAAAAGTCTCAGTAAGGGGATCCACTGAATGTTCCACTGTGGAAAGCAAAAGAAACACTATTAAAAACTTTCCATTCTGCTTTACATCTTTGTGCAAAAGAAATGAAATCATTTTTCTGACACCAGCAGCTCTGTCTCGTTGCCATGATGTGGGATCTAATGGTAGTTCAGTATTGCCTTTGAAGTCTGATCCACCATTGCAGAAAATCCAGTTGGTCTCCTGATGCAGTTTCAGTTTTTCAGCATGTTCAGAAACTGAACCCACCTTGTTTTCATAATGATCTGGGAAATGAGATTTGGCATTTTGATTTTTTTGGTAAGTCTTGAACACACCTGATTCAAAATCAAAGTCAAGCACAGCAAACCATTTTATTTCCTGTAAGAAGTCTAAGTGCAAAGTTTGACTTGGGTGGCACTTGTTTGTTACCAAAATGTAGTAGTCATAATAAGAGCTATCTAGCGACCCCCTGTTACCTGTGAGCAGACTAACTAGCTTTAGTCCTTCATCCATTGGCTTCTTTTGTGATAAGTTATATTCTTCTTCTGCTGTTTTACGAGAATCTGCTAAAGATGTCAAGGTACCTTTAAAAGTTTCAAATTCTTCTGTATTGTAAATATTTCTGGAACTAGCTCCATCCCGGATGAAGACAGCTTTTTTCCAACTTTTAGTCTTATATTCATATGTCTTGGTACAGAAATATTTTGCATTACATTTGCAGTGTTTGGGAATCACATCTACTTCAATGACAAACTTATGTGATTGCATTCCATTTGGTAATAATACTTCCACAAATCTAGGTCCTTTAATGCAAGCTTTTGCAATGTCAATGTATTGCTCATGAAAGTACTTTCCGATCATTTTATTCAAATGGTCAACATACGTTTCTTTCGTGGTAACTTCTATTCCTTCAATTTTCCCATGTGGCTTGTCATGTACTCCAAAATGAATAGTGCCATTTGTGCGGGAGTTCATGCAGGCTGCAGCAAATCTAAAGGTTTCAGTGCTAAATTTCATCATGACATCCTTTTCTAGTGAATTCTCTGTGTTGGTAAGTAATTTGAATTCATGTGCTGGATCAATGAGATTGAGTGGCCCTGTTTCAGGGACATTAAGAATATTATACTGTGTGTATCGAGTGCCATCACTGAAATTATCAAAACGATGTGGCATACACATCTCTCCAGTTGGGTGCTGGCTGCTTGACGGTGGCTTCTCTGATACATTCTCTTTGTCAGCTGACTTCATTGCTTTTTCATCTTTGATGGGCTCCATGTTAGAATCCTGCAGCATACTGGAATTAAATGACTCATCTTTCTTCTTGCATTCTTTCTTTGCAATTTCACCATCTTCTCCATCAAGACTCTGTTCAGTGCCTTCTTGTCCCACAGCCTGGTTTGAACCTTTAGCTAGAATGCCATGCTCTTTCAAGAAATGCATTATTTGAAGAGCAGGTCCATGGGGTATGCCCATTTCCACAAAATCTGTTTTAGTTATCAGTTTCAGAGTAAAACCAGTCACATCTTCATTAAACAGGATTTCTGCATATTTCTGGTCAATCTTAACAACTTCAGTTGCCCATTGTTTGACTTCCTCTTTTGTCCACTGTTCAAAATGTTGATATGACTGTGATTTTTCATTTTTCTCAGTGTTTGCATTTTCCATTCTTTAATGAAAAAAATCACAAAATTACTAAACAAGTGATATATAGTAGCCTATTAACTGAATAACATGTATTTCCTTGCTATTATCAACCATTAATTTCTTCATTAGTGTAATCTGCCATGTGGAATACAACAGTTCAATTAGGGGACATCGTAAGAATGTGAAGATCATACATAAGGCATTAGTTACTTATAAGAGACAGATTTATTACAGAATGATTTTATTTGAATCCTGTTTTTAAACAGCTTCTGTAGCTGTCACTACACAAAAATCATGACTGATACCTATTTGTGGTCATTTGGACACCTATTCATGGATGTATGGGCCATCTAATAATTAAAAAATCATAAAATCATAGAATCATAGAATATCCTGAGTTGGGGGGAACCCACGAGGACCATCGAGTCCAACTCCTGACTCTACACAGGAAAACCTAAAAGTTAAACCATATATCTAAGAGCATTGACCAAACACTTCTTGAACACCAACAGGCTTGGGGCCATGACCACTTCCGTGGGGAGCTTGTTCCAGTGTTTGACCACCCTCCCAGTGAAGAATTTTTTCCTAATATCCAATCTGAACTTACGCTGACGCAGCTTTAAGCCATTCCCTCGTGTCCTGTCAGTGGACACCAGACAGAAGAGATCAGCACTTCCCTTTCTGATCCCTTTCATGAGGAATTTGTAGACAGCAGTGAGGCCACGTCTCAGTCTCCTCTTTTGTAAGCTGAACTAACCTAGTATCCTCCGCCACTTGTCATAAGTCATGCCCTCTTGTCCTTTCACAATCTTTGTTTCCCTCCTTTGGACACATTCTAATATTTTTATATCCTTATATTGTGGAGCCCAAAACTGCACACAATGCTCGAGGTGAGGCCACACCAACGCTGAGTATAGTGGGACAATCACTTCTTTTGACTGGGTCTCTATACTGTGCCTAATGCACCCCAGGATACTGTTGGCCCTTTGGCCACCAGGGCACAGTGTTGATTCTTATTGTGCTTACCATCAATCAAAACCTCCAGATCCCATTCTGCAGGGCTGCATTCCAGCCTCTTGCCCTCCAATCTGTACATACATCCAGGATTACACTGTCCCAGGTACAGAATTCGGCATTGTCCTTGTTAAATTTCATATAGTCGGTGACTGCCCAGCTCTCTATCAAAGATCTCTCTGTAAGGCCTCTCAATCAATGGCTACGCTTAATTTAATTAAGTTGTGCTTAGTGTGCACTCAACTTCCTGTGTCCAGGTCACTGATAAAAACATTAAAGAGAACTGGCCCTAAAATTGACCCCTGGAGAACACCACTAGTAACTGGCCACCAGCCAGATGTTACTCCATTTACTACAATGCTTTGAGTCCAACCCTTCAGCCAATTGTTCAGCCATCATGTTGTGTACAAGTCACAAATGGATCTCATTAAGTTCCCAGTTTGGTGAAGAAGAAAAATCAACCACACACAGAAATCCAATCTTTTTTTTTACCCTTAGATGTGGTTAGGTACAGAACTTGTCTGAATAACACTGCAACAAGACATTGGGGTGGAAAGATACTGCTGTGATTACTTAGCTGCTGTTGTTGCAAATGAAAGGAAAATATTTTCCATACTACCTTTTCAGTACCTTTTGTGTTCATTAAAGTTTCTCAAATTAAACAAAAGCAAGTAGTTCAGCAGCATTTGTGGAAATAAGTGATGGGAAGAAGAGCATCTTTCAATCCACTTGTTTTTAGTAAATGTGGACTTTTTGAAAAAAACTTTAAAGAAAGAAACATGATAAAATAAAATAATTCCCCTTTATAGTGTCTAATTTTACTTTATCCTCTCTCTTCCTTTGGGAGAATTATATTCATTCATCTGAAAGTTTTACTTTATGGAATAGCATCCAGCTACAGTTGTTGTAATGTCCTCCTACATCCACCTTTTCTTATTCATAGTTTAGTGTTCCTGAGACAAAATGAATTCTTGGAAATTTTCAGTGAAATTTTGTTTTCTGAAAGAACACTTAGTTATCTAAGCCACGCTAGCAACATGCTTTCCTCAATCTATTATTTGATTTCCTAAACCGTAAACTTTAATGAGAAGCAATAGTAAAGATTTCTTATAGCTAGTGCGGGAAAACAGCTGTCCTACCTTTGGCCAAGCTGCTCCCGATTTAACTAATAAACTGTGAGAGCAGACAGAAAAGTGGAGCTGTGGGCTACGGAAGCCTGCAGTTGCACTTTCTCTTAACAGACTCCCTTTTGCTCACAGAAAAAGAAAAACTAGTTTCTTGTTCTTTAAAATGTCACTATCGTAATTTATTTTCAAAAATTGAGGGTGCAGGGGAAAAGAAACTCAATGTTTTTATTCTGTGACTGAAGTAGCTATCATATTCACCAGTAACTCCACCCAAGGTTGTCTAAAATCTGAGAAAAGAAACTGAAACTAAACCATTTCTGCTCAGAGACAGTGTTCAACCCAGCAATGTAAAAGTACGATTTTAATTCCCACCAAACTTATACTTTCTAATAGAGGTACAGTTTACTCCTAACATAAAAGCACACACATTTGTGTCCTTAAAACAGTTATTCCATGTTTTAGTGTTTGGAACCCCCCTAATGAGATAAAGCTCCAGAATGGGGTACTTTCATTTCCCAGATTTGATGCAATATTTCTACATTTCCTGTTACTGGCTAGTTAATGATTCTGGCCAGCTGAAATACTTTAAAGATGTCATTTTCTAGCATGGAAAAACTCTATCATGTTATTTCTGCAACATAATTTCTATGAGGACGTATTCATTGGGATTATTTCACTGTAATCTCGTAACAAGCACTTTTCATGTGCAGACAACAGATTTGGAAGAGTTAATTTTAGTAGATTATAGATTATTTTATACATAAAATCAATGTCTCAAAAAAAGAAAAAGAAATTATATCAGGTCTTCATAAAATATTCCAACCTAGAAGTAAACATGTATGTACTTACTGTAACTGTTCTGTTCTGCAGTTTTTCTCCTATAGTTGTTCAATACATGTATCTTGTTCAAGCAGGAAATCCAATAGATAAAATTCAGCTGAACTGCTCGTCTAAAATATGGGGAAAAAAACCCCTAAAATTAGTTTATAAAGTTCTAACAGGAGTTTAGGGTCAGAAATAGTAGGAAGGAAAGACCATCCATACACATATGATCAGTTTTTCCTAGTGGTAAACACCATGTCTAGAGGAGAGAGATGACAGTGCTTGCTAGAGTATATTTATTATTCCTTACCTTTTATTTGCATGCTTCTAATTTATCCTTCCGACATGGTGTCTGAATCCTGTGTAGGCAAGTCAGAAGCTGGGTGTTGCAGAAATAGGAGGAAGTAGATGCAGGGTGTTTGGGAGGTTCTAATGCTGTCGTCCTGTTTTGCTTTCTCTTTTACCAAAGAAGGTTGCTTCTCCCTAACTTCCTCTTTGGGGAATCATTGTTCTCTTAGGAAATTAATGCAAGAATTCTCTTTTAGAATGTCTTTATTAAAACACTTATACAGAATTGTCTTGAGCTGCTATCCAGAAACTTGAGCAATACTTAGATAATAAAATGCAATTAATTAGACATATGGTCTTAAACCAGCAGAACTCTGCTGGAATGAAGGGGGGGGAAGGGAAATACTAGAAAAGATGTTTTTGAGAAATGTGAAAGTTCTTCACTATAGGCTCTTTCGAATAATCAGGCTTACTGACTTGCTCTTCATCTTGGTTGCTTGATTTCCCCCACTGCAAATACATTAGATTATTCCTTGTCTCCTTCTTTGGTGCGAACAACTAGTTTGATTTAAAGTGTAGCTTGGGTATAGTTGTGTGGTTAGTTTACTCCAGAAATGTTTGCCCTTAGGCAGTGTGCTCATATTGCACTGTACTGTCCTCCAGCGCCCGGGGAACAAGCTTTATTTTGTAATACCCTGCTATCGACTGCTTCTACTTCCGATGTTTCACAGTACCGACACAGACCTTACCATACCGTACTTCACTGACCTTGTTTTTTCATCCTTGGCCTTTGACTGCCTTGAATGACCATAATAAGCAGCAGGCATCTGAGGAAGATATGTCAACCATTAAAACACATTTGTTTAGAAGGGTGGCAGCAGGAGTGCTCACACTAGCAGTTGTGTGTCCAATCCCACAGATGAAGAAGACGGACTGAGCAAACTGTTACAAACTGACCACAGTTCCCCATTCCTGAGCCACTTGGGGTGGCAGAAGGAGGAGGTGAAAGTGTTGGGAAAGAAGGAATGAAGTTGAGTGTGGGAAATGGAGTAGGTGAGGGGAAGTTGTTTTAGTTTTTTCCTTGTTTCTCACCATCCAACTCTATTTTAATTCACAGTTAATTGAATGAAGTCAGGTCTGTTTTGCCCATAATGGTCAGTTATCTCCCTGTCTTATTCTTGACCAGCAGCTTTAGCATCTTATTTTCTCCCCTATCCTGCTGAGGAGGGGGAGTGAGAGGGTGGCTGGGTGGGCATCTGGCAGCCAGCCAAGGTCAAGCTACCACAGTCCTTCAGAATCATATCTGTTCTGAGAACAACTGGGTGAGGGCACCAGGGTACTGAGAGTTTTAGAAAGCAAACAGCATCTCCAGCCACTACAAAGCCAGCTGTGGAAAAGCCAGCATCTCTTCCAGTTGTTGATGCTGATCATACTGCTATTGCTTTCTATCCTTATATGCTTCCCCATGTCCTTTAGCTGTGGTACTTCTTAAGTCCCGGCATGCACCCATCTGCGATTGCACAAATTCTTTTTGGAGAAAATGTATCACTACCTGCTGCATCCCTAATTGCTGCACTCTTCAGGAATTCATCCTCAGCACATAGAATGTCAAGGCCAAGTGATACAAAGTAATGCTTGATGTGATGCAATAAAAATATTACCTTGCTAGGCTATGGTGCAGGTCTGACATTATTTTAAGCACTCTGGTGTGAAAAATTAGAATAATAATGTCTTTCATTCAGCATGTGGGACTTGGAGAACACCAAGTGCCATGAAGTGCAGCATATGCTTTAGGTGCTGCTGGCCCTGAGCATGGTGGATGCAAACGATTGCTGCACCCTTTTGCTTGGGGGAGAGTGACCGCTTTCTCTGGCGGGTGCCTTTGTTTACAGAGACATAGCCTGCTTCTCTGGAGATCATTAAAGTTTTCCCCCTATAGCTGTGTGTGCTTGCTGAGGCAGCCGGTTACTTCTCATCTGCAGGAATCCAAGCAATGTCCAAACTGAGCTGTTGCCCCAGGGGGGCTGTTGAGTTTCCCCAGCTTCATCCCAGCTTATAGGGCCACAGCTCTGCTGCCACTTAGGAGGACTTACTTGGTGTTCCAGGTTACCTACCCCATGTTCGAGGCTGCTGGCTGGCAGGCGGTGCATGCAGTGTGTCCTCATATTCACCAGATCATTGCTGGTACACCCGGATAGCTGTGTTTTCTCATCTATCATTACCACTTGTCAGCTTCAATCCTATCAGTCTTGTGAGGCAGACTCCTCTTTAGCTGCTCTACTCTCTCTGTGCTTTGACCATGCTGTTTATCCCTTGTTTTCACAAGGGCTTGGGTTGGGGTTTTTATTTTTTTTTGGTGTTAGCTATTTCCATTAACCAGATCTGCTGTTTTGGTTTGGTACATCTTGCCTATTTGGCCACTAGCACCATCTCTTCTCCCCAAGTTTTTTCCCTTCAGATGCCATTTGCAGACATTTAAGCATGAAGTTTGTTGATGTGGTTCTCCAGCATAGAATCACCTCTTCTAGAATGACTTCATTGTTTATTAAAATAAAAATTCTTATTGTACATCAGGTCTTTCCCTGTAGTCTCATTATTCAGCAAAACTGCATCAAAAATACTATCTTGTTTATCAGTGACTGGTGTGGAAACTCACCACTGAAATCCTGTCCCCCACTGCAACTCATAAGATTTGTTCTCTAATCATAGAATCATTTAGGTTGGAAAAGACCTTTAAGATCATCAAGTCCAGCCATTAACCTAACCCTGCCATCCCACCACTAAATCATGTCCCTAAGCGCCTCGTCTACCTGTCTTTTAAATACCTCCAGGGATGGGGACCCAACCACTTCCCTGGGCAGCCCATTCCAGTGCTTGACAACCCTTTTGGTGAAGAAATTTTTCCTGATATCCAACCTAAACTTCCCCTGGGGCAACTTGAGGCCATTTCCTCATGTCCTATCGCCCGTTACCTGGGAGAAGAAGAGAAGCATTGTGCTGCTTCCAACAGGAGGCTGGAGCCCAGGGGCTCCTGGCGTTTTCAGAGCCACCTGCCCCAAAAAAAAAGGTACGATATGTGAAAGCCCTGTGGGACATTGCCTGATGTCCCCACTGCGTCTCCGTGGTTCTGGCTCGTGGCTTTTTTTTCAGGAGTTTTTGGAAGTCACTGCAAAGGAAAGGCCCACCAGCTTCGTCCTCCATTGCTGGCACGGTGAATGCTGTCTCTGCAAGCGCTCATCACCATCCTGGAAAGCAGTCCCTCAGAATAACTGGGTTAGTAATTCCTATAAAGATGCCATTCCTTCTTCATTTTCTTTGCTTACTGAAATTAGAGATCACTGTTCATATCCAGTGTGACCTGTAGGTCAGACTGTCAGCAGCATTCAAGTTTCCAGTTATAAGAGCTTCCAGAGTTATTTTGATTTCTCCTATTTCCTCTAATTTTTTATATTTGTCAAATCATATGTACAATATTATTCTGCCATTTCAACCTTTACTCTGTCTTTTGACACCTATATTCCATGATTATTACCTCACTGTATTAATTACCTTAATAATTCCTCCTATCATATTTTTCACCAACACTTGAAATAATCCAGCCAGCTCCTTGATTTCTTCTCATTAGTGAAAAGAAGCATTTGCATGATCTTTTATAAAACTTCTAATTCCCTTAAAACAACAAAAAAAATCAGCTCTTTTCTTTACTCTGTCCCCTAAGTTACTACTCACCCATTCCTTATGTTGTTTCTCCTTGCTGCCCTACTGATACTTGCTGATATTTATCTGTTCCAGCATCTGCTATTTTTCAGAAGTGGAGCTCACACAGAGCTTTTTCTTTTCAGAGGCAAATAACTTCTGTGTCTACTCTGGAAATAGCCTCCTGAGTTTTGCTAGTCACATAGGCCTGTATTTTCCTGATGCTGATGTGACTGTCAGGCTATCTCGCTCATCATTTCCTCTGTTTCCCCATCATCATCCCTTCAGTTCTTTCTCAAAACTCCCTGCATGTTACCCTCCTTCCTTCTAGGTTTGTGCTTCCTGAGGCTTCTCTTTAAAGCAAGGAAATGAAAATGAAATGTCAAATGCCAATGAAAAACACCCACAAATAGATATACAGTGATCACTGCATTCTATTCTTCATGTTTTTCTGCCTGCTCACTGGCCCACAGGAAGACACGTTCCCTGGCATTTACTTAAATTCTCAGTTGCTGAATAGGGAAAGTTGAGTGGACTGCAAATGATCCTTTTCCCTGGTGACGAGTCTTGCAAGTGCTGTAATGATAATAGCAACCAGTCCAGAGACAGCAGGACCTCCTGTTTCGGAGGAGTAGGCAGGTTGGCATAGATAATTTCTGCATAGCTCTTGGTTTATCAGCCAGCAGAACTGATGTTCAAACTGGGACTTAGACCAGCCTTGCTCAGTTGTGCACTCTGCCGAGCTCACTGAGGGAATCTCTGTAGGCATAAGCCTGTACCTACATAATCTTAGCAGTCGTGTAAAGAGCAGCTGTGCTCCTTTGATTAGCACAGGCCAGTTATCTGCTGAGCCACTCCGTGGGTGTTAGTTTCATTTTCTTAAATCGCTGGCTGTTTCCCTATTGTATGTGTGGTACTGTTTCCCTGAGCTGTGTTACATGGGCTGAAATGGTGACTATTCCTTCCCTGCACCACCATTTAACAAATGGCTCCTAACATGACATTCCCCAGCAGCCAGTGATCTCAGCATGCTTTGAAGCAGCAGCATGCTTCCCCCAGTTCTGGCCTCTTCTCTTGCATGGTATGATTGTGCAGTAAGCTGGTCCAAGGAACTGGAGCACTCTGTTATATGTTGAATTAGTCTACCGACAGATCAGATCTGGTCAGCTTTCTGTGAGGTTGCTTCAGTTCCTTACTAGCGTGGGCCAGACCATACCAGTGGAAGGAGTGGAAGGTGGTGTAAAACCACATACTTGTATGTCCGCGTGCATTTGCAGGCTACCAAAATCTACACAAGCAACAGCTGAAATTGTTATGTATATTCTTTTGTGTTCTGCAATGTCAGCCAAAATATGGGAAGGCACTAACAGGTAATTGTGAAATGGCTCTGATGGCTCCTAACTTGCCTTGTGCTTTCCTGTTATCTTTTGTAAGGTAGCTGCCTGCTTACAAGGCTTGGGCATTGTGGTCTGAAACACTGCTGTTACCTGGTTAGCTGCCTCTCCAGGAAATACACAGCTCTTTTCCCACCCTCACAATTTCCCTCTTTCTTTGTGCCTTTTGTTATAAAATAATACATTGCGGCCCTTATTCATATTCCTTGTGGTGGAACTCCTAAGTAGGTGATATCCTTGGCTGATGAAGTTAAGAGCAAGACATTTCCTGAGTACTTTTTTTTTTTTCTTTTTTTCAGTTTTCCTAAGTAGGCATGGTTGACAGCTCATGGTTGACACAGGCACTCTGTGTGCCCTTCCTATGCTGGCAGGCAGATGGAGATGGGTGCTGAAGCTCAGGAGTATTTCTGTGAAGATACATGCTGGTATGACTGCAGGTTGTGCAAACCTAGCTGAATTAGCTAGCTTGAGTGCTGGCAGCAGTGCAGACAGGCAGCAAGGACCCCAGCATATGTTACTCAGGCTACCCCTGAGCTGTGTGGCCAGTGCTGAACACCCACATCTGAGGCACTTGGGGAGTCAGAGAATTGGAGGAAGCTGGGCTACCAGGTGCCTTGAGGGAACAAACCTGCAGATCTCTCAGAGGACTCAAGCTGTTTGATCTAGAATAGCCTAGAATAGACTATTTCAGTCAGAAGGGACCATCAACAATCATCTAGTCCAACTGCCTGACCACTTCAGGGCTGACCAAAAGTTAAAGCATGGTATTAAGGGCATTGTCCAAATGCCTCTTAAACACTAACAGGCTTGGGGCATCGACCACTTCTCTAGGAAGTCTGCTCCAGTGTTTGACCACCCTCTTGGTAAAGAAATGCTTCCTATGTCCAGTCTAAACCTCCCCTGGCACAGCTTTGAACTATTCCCGTGTGTCCTGTCACTGGATCCCAGGGAGAAGAGATGAGCACCTCCCTCTCCATGTCCCCTCCTCAGGAAGCTGTAGAGAGCAATGAGGTCCCCCCCCAGCCTCCTTTTTTTGCAAACTAGACAAGGCCAAAGTCCTCAGCCGCTCCTCATAGGCAATGCCTTCCAGCCTTTTCACCAGCTTTGTTGCCCTCTCTATATATTAAGTAGGCCTTTCCTTTTTCTTGCCTTGTTAGAGACGTAGAAAAAGTGATCACAGCCCCTTTTGTGAGAAGAACTTTTTCTACATACTGGAAGACATTTCATTTTTCTTGGTATGTTTTCCCACCAAGATAAAACATTTTTTTAGGCCTTTTCTAACCTTTTTTTCTTATTTATGTTGCTTTTCAGAGGCTTTCCTCATTTGCCTGTATCTTTCAGGCATACTTGAAAGGAATTTCAAATGGAATCCAGTTTTCTAACTGTCTTAGCCTGCTGTTTAGAATAGTGATCTGGAACATTTGAATGTAATTGGAATGTTCTGTAATTTTAGATACAACTTGTGGATGGGACTAAGCATGACAGGCTTAAAGGACTTGGAAAGTGCTTGAAAGCCAGGCTTTGAATGGAATATGATTTGATAAATACAAAAAATCAGCAAGGTGAAGCTAAAGAGGAAAGTGTAGCTCTAAGGAAAACACATGAATGACGTCCAACACAATTTTGGTTTTCTCCCAGGTAAGCTTTTGTTTTGACTTAGCAAAACAACCTTATTCATTTACTATTAAGATGGAAAAAAAGTTATACAGAAGCTATGTTTTAGAACTACAGGAGATACAAAAGATGTACCTTGATGAAAATCTCAGTGTTGCCACCAGACAGTACTTTTTTAAATAAGAACACGTGTACACTTTTGGTCAGGGTGTGCTATTTTATAGAGGTGCTCTAGTTCGGAAGCCCTTTCCTAATATTTCTACATTAAATTGTATCTGAGTTACGAGATCCACCGTGACCAGCGGCTTTGTACTTTGCCCTGGAACGCAGAACATAGCCTGAAGAGATACATACATATTATCTTTTTAGGTGGAGCAGGATTTCCAACACGCTGGTATTTGCATTGCATGTTTAACTGAACTGTGATGCAAATTTATACTTGAACGGACTCCTTCGATGCCTAATCTTTTATTTGTCTTCCACGCTCCTTGTCTATTGTTTATTTACCACAGATTCTAAGCAAAAAAATGGTCCTTTGCTTTTTTCCTCATTATTTTAACAGCACAGCACAACTGTTATTTTCCATCCCAAGGCTGCATCAGTTTTGTTGCTTACAATGTGATCCCTTTATACGTGTCTGTGAAGTGTTTGGAAACTTTTGCTGCAGTTCTGTTGCTCTTTAGAAAAGCCTTACAGCCTCCACAGAAAAGCAGCGAGGGAGCAGGGCTGCTACTCTGTAGGAGCTGGGCTCATTTCATAGACTCAGGAGTCTTTATGAAGAACTGCTTGTTGAGCAAACATTTCTGTATAGACTGACATGGACTGTTAAATTGTCAGCCAGTGATAACGATTGGATCCTGCACTTTAATGTGTTTAAGAGATGCTTATGAACAACATCCTGCAGTTTTCCATGTGTAAGCAGAGAATATACTCAAAAATACAGCATGACTTAGTGTCCAAGGGCACTCTCGGTCGTGGTTTAACCCGGCTGGCAACTAAGCACCACGCAGCCGCTCGCTTACTCCCCCCGCTCCCTCTGTGAGATGGGGGAGAGAATCCGAGAAAAGAAAAAAAAGTAAGACCCATGGGTTGAGATAGAGACAGTTTAATAAGGGAGAAGAATAACAATAGTGATAATAATAATGGTAAGAGAATATA
>NW_009258383.1:3301663-3308024 GCF_000687185.1 Egretta garzetta
AGCGACCGACCGAACTAACTAACCCCCCCCCGAGCATGACGTTATATGGTATGGAATAGCCCTTTGGTCAGTTTGGGTTAGCTGTGCTAGCTGTGCTCCCTCCCAGCTTGTTATGCACCTGGCCGAGCAGGAGAAGCTCAAAAAGTCCTTGAGTAGTCTGAGCACTACTTGGCAACAGCTGAAAACATCAGTGTGTTATCAACATTATTCTGGTACTAAATCCAAAACACAGCATTGTGCTAGCTACTATGAAGAAAATTAACTCTATCCCAGCCAAAACCAGGACACTCTCATACAATGGCATTAAAAAAAAAATCTTTGGTTGGCTGCAAAAATATTCTCAACACAGCCATTTAGCTACCTAGAAAGTAGCTGTTGTAGATCAGGAAGCCTCTTACAGGAGACAGGATAGAGGAATCAGTCCCCCTTCAACTGTACAACCATCTGGGACATGCTCAATTCGCATGTCTGTCAGAAAAAGTTAGTGTTTGCCGGTATTAGCTCCTTTCTCTTTCTCCTTCTCCCTCTCCCAAGTTACCCAGAGCCTCCTGTCATCTCCTGTGGGAAGCCATTGCCCTCTAGCTCCCAGAAAGGTGTATGATACAGCTGCATTGATAGCAGTGTGGTGACAGATTTCCAAAGGAGTAATGCTAACACTGAAGAAAGTCCATAGAAAATATGTGGTTGTGTTTTATCTGAGTAAGGCGTGAATAAATAAATAAATTAAGCTACTTAGAGCAAAGAAGTTATTTAACCTCAGGTTATAAAACAATGAGCTCTTTCCTTTTAAATTCAGCTTTCTACAGGTAAAGCATGGAGATACATGCACAGTGCTGTGCTTATATTTTGCCTTCACATCTAGCTTAGCTGGCCATACGTGTTTCAAGGGGGTGGTCAATGGCAGCATACATTCTCTTTACAGTAACATGAACTCATTGTGTTATAACTGCTAGCGTCATTTTTGCTGAGGACTGCCTAATAATCACCTCCCTCCCTGTGCTCACAGAATCACAGCATGGCTGAGGCTGGAAAGCACCTCTGGAGACCATCTAGTCCAACTCCTGCTGAAAGCTGGGTGTTAGGAAAATCTCATTCCCTATTATACAAATAAATCTTTATAGTATGAATATAGCATATAGTATAAATAGTTTAAATAAAATAAATATATATAGTTTACATTGTATACTGAGTAGCCATGTTTAAGCAAGCTAACTAAAGGACCCCAGCTCATCATAAGGAGGACAGCATAGCCCCCGAGATAAGGACTTTTCTTAGAATTTTAAAAGTTGTCCATGAAGGATAAAGGATACCTCTGGACAATGAAGATAACACCAGCATCTCTAGCCCCTCTAACATGCCTTTGAAACCCTCCCACTGTCTGTCATCAGAGACAAGTAACTACAGCAAGACCAGCTCCAGGGCCGTTTGATCAATAGGGAAGCAGGTGGATGATGACACCATAGAAATATATTTGCTTTGCGAAGTTTTGCTATGATTAGTAAATGGTAGTGTGTGTTTGTTAAGTAGCAATTAGTCAAGTCGTGTTCCACCTGAACGCTTGAAACTCTTGTAAAACCATATTTGGGGTGCCCCAATTTGAATGGGACACCTCATGTGCATGATTGAAAGAATTACTCTTGTAATTCTATGCTTCGCATCCTAGCCTCTCTCCTTAGTCGGCATGGGCCAGTTGTGAATTTTTGTAGCAAGGGTCAGCTACAGCAGGTTGCCTGGGACTGTGTCTAGTTGGGTTTACAACATCTCCACAGATGGAGACTCCACAGCCTTTCTGGGCAGCCAGTTCCAGTGTGTGACCACCTTGACAGTAAAAAATATTTTTCTTATATTCATACAGAATTTATTGCGTTTCAGTTCGTGCCCATTGCCTCTTGTCCTGTCACTGGGCACCAATGAAAAGAGCCTGGTTCTGTCTTCTTTGCACCCCCCTGTCAGGTATTTATAAACGTTGATCAGATTCCCTGAGTCTTCTCTTCTTCAGGCTGAACAGTCCCAACTCTCTCAACTCACGATTGAAAGTCATATGTCAGATGATCCTTCATCACCAATGTGGGCCTTTGCTGGATTTGCTCCCGTGTGTCCTTGCCTTGTACTGGGGAGCCCAGCACTGGACCCTGCACTCCAGATGTCTCTCACCAGTGATGAGTAGAGGGGGAGGGTCACCTCCCTCGACCTGCTGGCAATGCTTCACCTAATGCTGCCCAGGATACTGTTGGCCTTCTTGATCTTGCTGTAGTGTTAATAGAATTGTGGAATATTAGTCTTGTTGCCCTGTAAGAAGGGGTTAACATTTCAAAGCCATTAATGAAGTGTAAGATGGAGCATTTTCATATAAGCAGTGATGAAAGCCCAAGTGGCGTTCTCCAGTATTCTCATGAATTTCCTTTAAGCCATGTCATAAGAAAAGACCAAGAGCTACACACCACCTTGTGATTCGGTACAAGTGCCTGGAGCTGCTCTGACTGCTGTTGCTGTTCCTATGCTCTGCTTCCAGTTGTGGCTCATCTTCTTACCTTTGATCTCAAGTCCACAGCCTCACTTCATCAAAGAAAGCCATTTGTCACCCTCATCGGTGGACAAGTGAAACGGCAAAAGCCTCCACCACAGGGAATGAGAAGAAATCATAACAGGAGTTTTTCCAATTTTTTTCCCGCACATTTCAAGTTTTGAACTTACTACATTCTCATTATCCCCATCTCACATTTGAACAGCCCAATGTATACATCATCTAGTTTAACGGATGAACTCTCCATTGGTTTTGGTAAGATTTAGAATATATCTTGTATCAATAAATAAAAGCTTATTGATCTCTTCTGAATGTAGTAGTACCAGTGAGAAAAGGGCAAGAATTCATTGTGAAAAGGTTTTCTTTTTAATTTTAAATTTCCGTGACATTTAAGAGCTGTTTTTTCTCCATAGTTTATTGTTTTTATGCCTCCACCACAAGGATTTCTCCACCAAAAGTAGCTAAATGCACTGTGCAAATTTTGGAAGAATAGTAAAGAGTGAGCACAGTTTGAATAGGAATTTAAACCACTAGTGTTAACATCCAGTAATACTCAAGATGCAGTGAAAGAAAAATAGATGAGAAAAATATAATATAAGCAGAAGGCAACTTCCCTGTGTTTGCTCTCTGTCCCCATATTTCTATTTGCCGAGGTAGTTCTGCTGTCATAGCTAGAGTAATTATTTAATCCAGCAATGAGCTTTGAGCTTTTCTTCTTTTTATAGCAAAATGTTTCCCTACCAGTTGAGTTTTCGTCAGTAAATTTTGCTTGTAAGTGGGGAGCTGCCATAACCTGCATACACATTCACATTTTTACAGAGGCTGTAGCCAGCTGCAGAGAGGCAGCGGGGCTGGGGTTACAGCGGGGCTGGCCGTGCCCTTCCTGCACCACTGCGTGACAAGGGGAGGGAGAGGGCCTCCAGGGGACATTTTACTTGACCTACAGGAGAGCAGCAGGCAGATTTTTGTTCCTTATTTATAAACCTAATGATATATGTCCTTTCCAGTGAAAACCATAGCCATACGCGGATGCACAGAACTATTAGACATTATATGCTGCATAAGCAAAATTACTTTATTAAAATATTGTACAGGGTTTTTTTCAGAAGTTTAAAAACCTTTTAGGGTGGACTTTTGTCTTAGATTGCTACAGTCATCTCACATTATTGACAGATGGCTTAATTTGAAATGGCTTGCTGATCTATTATGAAGACATGAGCACAGATTCTGAAACAAAATGTTTCAGGAGCCTGAGGCATGGGCCAAATATGCCTACAGTGAGCTTAAAAGAACAAAGAACAAAACTGATGTTGAACTGATTTAATTTTGGTTGCCACAAAAATACTTAGAACAATGTATACTACTGGCAGTTTTAAATACAGAGGCTCCAGAGGTGGAGGAACAGTTATTCCTGTAAATGGATCTGCATTTTTTGCCCTGTGACCCTGCAGTGACATCGAATGTGGTAAGATGGAATGGCGTTGAGCAGTTCAGAGATCTGTATGCTCATTTCAGAGCAATTAAAATATCCACTCCAGCAAAAAGAGGGGGAGAAAAGAGAGTGAAAATCAGACTTTGCACATCCCAAAGGGCTGTCCCACTTTGAAACAAACAAATGAAGTCAGCTTTGAATGAAGGATGGAGGAATTTGCAGGGATGGCCCCTGAGCTTCTTGATCCTTCAGAACAACCAGAGTTCTGCCCAAATGTTTCTACTTAGAGCCTCTGCCTGATGCCTTCATGCCAGAGGGTTGTTTCTTAGGGAGCAAATCTGGTGACTACGTTAACTTTGAGATGACCTCAGTCCTTCTCTCAAATCTGGGCAGCACCAGCTGCCTCTGTGAAGTGCCAAGTCCTCTGTTCCTCACACGTGATGGTGAAGTTGCCCTTTTCCTTTTTTTTTCAGCATCATGAGATCAGAATATTCACTGAAAAATGTGTTATGTTTCCTCATTTTTGAAAGAAGGAGGCAGGAAGGATGCTTAGCAAACACAGATTAGGGAGGTATTTTAAATAAGTGCAAATTATTTTTCATAATACAGAGTGCTTTAAATAAGCCCATACAGCCTGTCTTAAAGGGTGGACACACTATGCTTTCTCATTACTCACCCTAATGATTTTCCACACAATTAGCTGTTACTGAAGTATCCTCTTTTTTTTTTTTCCCTGTAGATTATTATAATACAATTTATAATTCCCATTTCCCCTGGCTGCAGCTAACCGATGCCAT
This sequence comes from Egretta garzetta, assembly GCF_000687185.1. Taxonomy (NCBI): domain Eukaryota; kingdom Metazoa; phylum Chordata; class Aves; order Pelecaniformes; family Ardeidae; genus Egretta; species Egretta garzetta. The sequence goes on from NW_009258383.1 coordinate 3,306,417, forward strand.
CTATTAGCTGACCCTATGGAAATAACAGTGACCTTTCCTGCAGGATTTGGACACCTGCTAACAGAAGCTTATGAAAGAGGATTCTTCTATTAGTGAACGGACTTGTAGCACACTGTCTGTTTAAACAGAGTAAGATTGATTCCATTTGAATTATAATTTTAATGTCTAAATAGCCTGAACATTCGGCAGCTTGCAGAAATTACCCGAATATTACTTGCTCGTCTAGTCAATGAGAAACAGGCTCTTTGGCAGCAAATAGGAAACCAGTTCAAATGCAAAGGAAACAGAATGTAATAACACGTTACTTTGAATGATATGCATATGTACATTTTTAAACTGTAACTGCCTGACAGATCAGTTTCTGTCTTTGTAAATTAAAAGATGTTACATTAAAAGAGTTAAAAGAATGACTTTATTTTAAACCCCATGTGTAATTTGCAGTCTGACATACTGCATTTATTAATTTTCATGATGATATGGAGACCTTCTCTTGTAAAAGTCAAGCCCAGTGAAAAACTCCTATACACTTTTTTTTTTGCCATTTTTTTAATGGAGTAGAAGGCATCTTGGGCCTGATTCCTCCCTGTGCCTCCCACCCATTATTGTAATAAAATATATAGGTTTTATACTATGACTTTTAAACTGTCCCTTTGACTTTTGTATTCACAAATAAGGAAAAAAATGTAAGGAATGAAAAAAACCCATATTTTTCAAGAAAATATGAATTAAAAAGAAGCAAAAAAAATTTTTAAAAATGGGCAATTTGGACCACGCGAAGGAGAAGGATTGTCAGTCTGAAGAGAAATTGCTCTTTCAAGAAAAATTGGCATAAGCCTTTGCCATTCTTGGAGTTGTTGGCATTTCCTTTCAATATATAATAAAGAAGACACTTTTGTGTTTGCAGATGCTTTGATCTCCTGTTCCCACGTCATCATATATACCTAGGAAAAAACAGATATGGTAACAGTTGTCTACAATGCTGCCTTTCTTTTCTTTAAAAAACACTGATGCAAACATATAAACACACTGATATTTGACTGAATTTTTAGTATCCGTAAGATCATGAGTTTTGAAAAGACATGACTAGTGGCAAGACAGGTCTGAGCCGTAATTAGTATGATGGCTAATATTGCACCCCACATTGCTGCCTTTTCAGTACGGATATTTCAAGTTGCTCATACATTATCAACAGTAATGTACTTGAGGACCTGCTATAGGGTACTGGGAGCAGTGGGCTGAGTCAGTGTCGTCCACGGTACAAACCCCATGCTGAAATGCCTGGCAAGGGTTTGCATCCTCATTGCTCTTCAGCAGCTGGCAGAGCAGAAATTGGGGAAATGATTAATGTTTGATCTGAGAGAAACTGGCTATGAGAGGAAAGGGAGATGATGAAATTCATCGTCATTGGAAGTGAAAATGGAACCCAAGTTAACAAGTTTCTGCTCTCAGAAGAGTTGTGGGCTGCCAATGCGTATGTATAAAAGCTCGCTCATTAGCTTTTGCAGCCATTTTCGGATTTCTTTTATCTGTGGAAGAGTCCAATTTGTCACAGGATTTATATCTATTTTAAAAAATGCTAAGGGTTATAAACCACCAGCACCCCGCCTT
>NW_009258383.1:3308056-3332702 GCF_000687185.1 Egretta garzetta
TGTGTTTAATGAAACGGTTGAGTATGTGACAATCACGTAACACCTTGTGACTATGGAGCCCCGAGATAGAGCAGAACAGTTTCCTCAAAGACTGATTTCCCCGTGATGTCTTCCCTTTGATTCCTTGGAGGAGCAGGGGAGGCAAATCTGCAAAAGGCTCTTGTGAACAGTGACTAATATCACCATGCGAACGCAAAAGTGCAAAGCCAGCTATCATCTCAGCTGATTTTTTGACTGCAATTAGATTATGAGTCTGTCAGGCCAAACCCAAGAGAGTTTAAGAGTTTAATTACTTTCTAGCAGTGTTCTTGCTTTTTAAGCACTGGGGCACGTTTAAAATTTTGTAATTATTCAGAGTGCCAGAGGCATGTGTGCATGTGTGGATGAGTGGACAAAAAGCTGATAAAAGCATAAGGAAATGTAGAAGGGAAAAGCTCTTCCCAGGGTGTCAGGTGTCGGCTAGTCCACGAATTTGCTGATACTGCCACAGGGATTTCTAATAGCAAGAGAGAGAACATCAGCTACCACTGGAGAAGTTAGACTCAAAGAGAGGATTCGAAAGATTCTCAGACTGTAAATCTGAGAACGAAACAGTGGTTTTGACTTATTTTTCTTTGCACATTAATTCTCATAAACTTATGAAATTACAGCAGTTCCAGTCAGAGCCACTGGGAATAAGAGTAAAATGATCACTTTACCAACAAACCCATTTGGCTCCCATAGTTCTTTTGTTTTGTACAAAGAGAAATTCCTGCCGTAAGCAGAGTGCAGGCAAGTTCTGTATCATTTTTCCCATGAACTTTGCTGATTACTGTACAGGTGGCTGCATCCATAAGCAATCATTACTTTGCTCTACAGGAGTTTGGAATTACTTTCCCAGCTCCATTCCCTGTTCTGTGGTGTTTAGTTTTTTCCTTGAATGCTGAAGCATCCTGCTGCAAGTACCACTATCAACTTAGTTGTCCTTATTTATTTACCACTCAGAGTGCTCCTTCACGGCTGGCCAGGAATTGGAAAATTCATGAAAGCGGTCTTTCTAATCTGCGTAGTTTACTCATTATCATGTTTAGCAGGCTATGTTTTATTAGAGAAAATTTTGTTCCTACATTTCCTTTTTAAAACCTTGATATATGAAAAGATCAGCAAAATGGGTTTATGCAAATGAGTCCTTTACAACTACGGAATATGTTTTGTGAAGTTTGAGTTGAAATCTGAACTGTCACAAAATTCAAGTTACCTTTACTTTTAATTTATTCCTTTTTTAGAGGGGTCATGAATAAGTGAGAAAATTGAAAAAGCAGGTGTGTAGGAGGAACAATAAGATGGACTTTATGAATGCTATTTTTCATATCTGGTTTAAAAAATCATCTTAATGGTCAAAGTCTCCAAGCAGAACAAAAGTGTCATCAGTAATTCATTACTGATTTCTCACTGATCAGCTTGCTTTTACAGGCATGGCTGCATGTTTGCATACATAATTTGGACACACAGTTGAAGATGTAACCAGCACAAAATTTTTAATATTGTAAGTACTGACTGCTAATGCAGTCACATAAACATTGCGATTACTCAGCCAACTGATTAGGATATTGCTAAGAGTGCATATTTTCCTTTTCAAATGTAAAAGAAACAGAAAACATGGAAAATGTGATATAATAGGCTTGTTACCAAATAAAGTCTTGTGCGCTGTTCTTAATTTGTAAGAAAGACTGTCGATATTCACAACAGAGTTCTGGCAGCTATACAGCAGTTACAGAAACTTTACAGTATATTCACTCTTCTTATGCCAAGAAGTGCTATGAAGGAGGTGATTTGAACAAAACCAGGACTACCAGACACTAACTGCATAAGCGCGGTGTGCTGTGGTCTTCCTGGTGTTTATCTCAGCAAAAGTGTTTCTGTGGAGTTCCCAGCCAGGGTACTGCAGAACAAGAATTATTTTGGTCTAAATCATTAGTTAAAATACAAATTAAGACACTGCTTACTCAGGTAACTAAGCTTTGTCTGTTAATATAGCAGGGACCATTTTAACAACCACTGGTTATTGATCAGCTGACCAGTTTCAACACTGCAAAAAACTCCCCTCTGACTCTACTTGGCACATGGCTGGCAGGCCTGGAAGCCATGCTGCTGATTAACCTGGTTTGATTGAAGATTCGACCTGCTCAGTGGGACGTGCTGATGTCTCAGTGCCGTGAAACTATAGCTGCCCTCTTAAAACCCTTGGGAATTTTCATTTGAAATTGTGTTTGAGGATCTTACCTTTTGTTTTTCACACTTAGACAAAACTGGCATGATAAAACAGCAGACTGGAGTCGAGGAAAAGTGAGGGATTGGATAGGAAACGGTGGAGGCACTGATGTAGCTCACACCTGTTTTCCATCCTTACCCCTCTTGCTGGAAACGGACACCAGCTACCAAAATGTAAATTGTTCTGGATGCAAGAGTATTTGTCTTTGAGCTACCACATGAACATGCACAGGCTTTAACTTACTGTTGCTGGTCTTGTTGCAGCTGCTCAGGAATATGCTGAATAACTTCATAAATTGTACTAAGCATATCCTGACCTGGGACAAAGTCAGGGCCAGGAACAGATTGACTTGAAACCTAAAAGCAGCAAAGAAGTACAATGTAAGTACAAATGGGAAAAGTTTCAACAGAAATTAAACTGATAATGGAACTTCTCATTTTTTTGAATTTTGCCCTATCAATGGTTTGTGTGTGGATTTAACAGTTCATCTCTCTTAGTTTACATTTCATTTGAGTAAGTTTTCATCACATTTATAGTAAGGCAAGCAATAGTTTTAAATTCAATTAGGATCTTAGAAGATTTAGGATGCAGCTCCTGCATTTAATATAGCAAGTATATTTTATTACTGTACTGCAAGTAAAGGAAGGAACACTTAATAAAGAGAAAAACAGGAGAATAGATAGTAAAAAAGAAGAAAATATTCAGGGAAAGGGTTCAGCATAAAACTCTTACCAGCATGTCAAAGAGAGGGGACTGCAAGGAATTTCCATAAATGAAGTAATAATGAAATTGTTCAATATGTTAAGTATACAAATCTGCTCTTATGTCAACACAACACCTAGACGCCCCATCTGTAGGGAATGCTCAATCGTTCTGTCTCTATCCGATCTCCAGTTCTTTGTTACCTCCACTTTCTTATTTTTCCCCTTTTCTGCTAACTAACTACAATGAATCAGTGGATCAAATGCTGACTTTATCTGCAATGCCATAAATCTGTGTAACTGAACATAGACCAGTGGAGTTTCTCCTGTTTCTTGGAATTTTACTGGAAATTAGAACAGATTTCATTGCTTGTACATCCATTCTGTTGCCTTTGTCACCTCTCCCTCCCTCCTGACCTACTAAGGCTCTGATACTGCAAGAATGTGACTTTGTGATAGGATCAGCTGTAGGGGTACCATGGTGTGCCTAAGGCTATGATGATTTTGGGCCTGATCTCCGTACTTATTAAGCTTCCTGTGGTCACAGATTTTCACAGATACAGTTTGGCTCCTCTGTTTTCTAAAAGCCTTTTATCTCTGCTGCTGTGAATGTCTGTCCTCTCCACCAACCTTTGCGATAGCACTCTAGCCCTAGAAATGCCTATTTCAAGCATCTAACCCCAGCAAAGGGTTTATTAATCCATGACTGTTTTTTGCTAATACATTATATATTATGAGAACTAATCATCATAACAAAATAGGTGTGACTGTTGATGTGACCCTGTGTCATCATGTTTTAAGAGCTCTCCCTTACCCGACCATAATGATACTCTCCAAGGCACAAGACTATGTTGCCAGAAATTTCCCTAGCAAAGGAGAAGTGCTTTGTCTACTTCCTCCCAGTTGCAGTCTGTTGTCCCTAAATTTTGTGGCCCTATTTCTCATTTGTTCTTTGTCCTTTTACACCACATCAGAATGATCTCCAACTGCTATGCAGTAATGTCAGCAAAGCCACAATGCAGAGAAGTAGCTTATGTAGTAGGATTTTTTCTGCTAGCAAAATTCCTGTGCTTAAGTCCTCCCCCGCAACACATGAAGCTGACAAAATAATTCTTGTGAAATATAGCTGAGATTTAGTTTGCATATTTTTACAATGAAAACTTTAAATACCCCTCTGAAGCTTTTCTGCATGAACTTGCATGCTGCCTGAGCAGCAATATCAGGGCCAAGGGAAAAATGGCACCACAAGAATTAATTTGCTTGTGTGACACAAGGGGTTCGGTGCTACCCATCTACCCAACACTACTAATATTCTTTTAATATAGGGTAACAACTGAGATTGTTCTCTTTAGAACGTGGTTAGTTCCTTACTGTGCCATGTTAATACAAGTACTGTACTAGTAACATAGTAAGGAAAGAGTAAGTACTGGATAAACAACAGCAAGGAATATGGTGCCAGAGGGACATCTGTAAAAAGCAACAGGAGAAAACTGCCAGAAGGATTCTAGTACAGATATTTAGTACACCTTAAGAAATAGAAAAGAAACCACCAGCTTATGATGTAAAATCACATACCCTAGAACCACTGGCAAGATCAGGAATAGCGACAAATTCATATATCCCAAAATCATCCAAAGCACTTTCATGTCCTAAAGTTAGAACAAACAAAGGAAAAAAGGTATGGAGATGTAGTAACAGTCTGGAAAAGACAGCTTATGTAATGATGGGCAAAGTTATTTGGCCTAATTTTTAAAACATCTGAATGTTGGTTGTTTCATCTGCTTTAAACTGCTTCCCTGCCAAGCCCCTAAGCTGGCGCAGAGCGACGCAGGGCAGCTGCACAGCCGCTGTGCACAGTGCTTGGCTATCTCCAACACCTCAGACCAGCTGAGGAGCCTCTTGCTAACCTCAGTAACAGTTTTGGTAGAGTCATTGGGACTCTTCGCTGGAAGGCTAAACAGACAGGTTTGCTTTCATTTCCCACAGAAAAGAGGCCCAGTCCACCAGCTCAGCACGTCTACACTGTAGTGAGGCAGTACCACCTGAATCTTTTATAATGCTGGGAATAAAAAAAGGGAACACATTATTAAACCATTTGACAGATTGTATCTGGGACTTCAGATACAGCTTGTAGTTAGGGTGGGAGTCTCATTCTCTGCTGTCCAGGAAATCTGAGACTCCTGGGCATCCCTCCACAGCAAAGGCTGCAGCACTAAAGACAGTGCTGAGATTCTCCCCCCTGATACCACTTGCTGGGGTGAAGGACCCTCTGTGCTCAAGTGAATTTCTTACCTTCCTAAGCTTCATATACTTATATATACTTATACATATCCTCTCACATGTAGCAGCTTATGGCCTGCTCTGATACTTTGGTAGAAAGGGATGGGAACAAAAGTGCTACCCTTCCAAAGAATGGCCAGTCTCCAGCCTCTCCTGCCCAGGGTGATGTGGGAAAGATTGCAGAGGGAAAAGAGTCAGTGACAAAACCACACTGGCTCCTGATGACACAGAGAAAGGTGGTACAGAATGTGGTAAAGGCTAAAATATATATACTGTAATGCCATATTAACATCTTATGATGTTGGTCCTGATTGGTGCCATTAACATTTAGAAGTGTGATCCTCCCATGGCACATCACCGCTCACTGCTATCCCGTAATAACTAATTTATTTCATATCGGTGAGAACAGCAGAATACAGGTGATTCTAACTGGGATTAACAGCTAGAATTCAAGCCAACAGGTACATACTGCTGTGAAGTCCAGGCATGAGCTAACCTGTGCTGACCTGTTGTCATTTTAGTTTTATCTCAAGTAAGTAGGTAGTAAGTAAGGTAGGTGTGCAACCCACGCTAAAACCACACTTCCCTTCCTTTCCTTCTTTCTTTTTGTAGGTGGAGATGGTAATTTTTTACAAGAACAGATTTTGACCTTACATTTCTTTCATTAGCATTACCTGAAAATATCTGTGCTTTCTTGTAATCAGCCTCCGACCTAGAAAACATAAACATGCTTTTCAGTTTGATGTCATAAGCCAAGGAAAGAAAATTAATATGATAAAACGTGCTTCTCTTGATGCAGGAAAGAACTTCAAGACCTAAGAATGATTTATTTTTGTACCTGCTCTGCAGCTTCTGTTGTATCACTGAAAAGAAGAAAAAAAGAAAAATCATTCTTTTTGCTCTGATGGTCCAAAAGAAGAGCTGGAGTGTGCTTAACTTTTACATACCTTTATGTGGCTGATATCTTTTCCATATGAATAAAAAGGCCATAGCTAGGATCAAAAATAATGAAATTCCTGTTATTATTGCAAGAGATGACAAAGATTTTCCTTTCTGGGCCAGCTTTTCTGATCCTGTGACAAAGAAAATGAGTACTGTGTTTAGTCTCTTGTTCTGTATAATGTGCTATTATGACACTAAAAATATGCATCTTTTGAAAGCCATATGAAGCTAGTAAACCTGCATAGAGACACAGAAAAGATACAAAATTTGGGTTCTTGTGAATCAGTAATTCTTTTTTCCCCCCACAAGTCTCCTGAACTGGAAAAGCAATGACATGCATATCAGGAATGAGTCCAGGATAGATTGGTACCTAGAGCTAAACGAAGGTCAGTAAATGTAATCCATGAATTACAGCATCACAAAAAGTAGATGAATATTCTAATTTTAGGCATAGAGACACCGAACTACCAAGAAATTAGGTGAGCAGTTAGTGATGGAAGGGAAATCCTCCTAGTTGCAGGAGCTGTAGAGTAGGAGGGAATGACCGAACTATTGTATTTTTTCTAAAGATTTTCGGATCACTGACAGCCTGGTTGTTTATCAAATCCCATCAGAAGCCAATACATTATGTTTGTTTGTATTCATGTCTAAATATATCCAAAGTATTTCTTTCCTTTGCTCAGATCTTTTGCATGAGATATGCATTAGCAGCAGTATTCCAGCAGGATTTACTGATAAAACAAAAATACAATATGTATACAATTACATACACAAAACCATGTAGAAAACATTTGCATAGAATTTGCAAAGACAGGGATGTGAAAGTTAGGAAATGCCAGACATAGTTGCTTGTGCACCCTTAATTTCCTCCTTTTGCTCTGAATCGTGCAGAATTCGTGTAATTAAAGGCCATATCACAATCCATACAGGTGAATTAAGGCCGCATATTTGTCAGTGCCAGCTTTATGAGTACAATTCAAATGTGTTCTATTTAGCTGGATGTGTTTCCAGTACAGCTATGAACTTCTGTGCAGACAGACAGCATTACTTGCATCTACTGCATCTCCAATGTAATTCACTGGCATTGTGCTGGCTGTGGTTGTCACAAAGATTAAATAGGTGGATTTCAAACCAGATGAATAGATACAGGAAAATAAATAGCTGCAATTTCACCAAATTTCTTTTATACTCCTTCAAAGTACTGCTTTCCTCAGAAAAAAAAAAAAAAACCAAGTGCTGGAGAATCATCTGAGTCCTTAAAAATGTCCTTTAAAATTAATAATTTAAAATTTAGACTCAATAAATCTTATCTCCACAGGCATACCAGTACCGAAAACAAAGATGTGGTCTTTATGTGCATTTAACACACTCAAGTTGACTCAACTTGAGAACTGAGCAATGACCCATGTATAAAATGAGACACCTCCTCTTATTTTAAAATCTAACTAGTCTTGGCTAGAACTGGGTAACACCTTAGTGCAACAATTGATATAACTGTAACATTGATATAATTGTTTTCTTGATGATTTTTAGCATTAATTAGGCAGCTGTTTATAACGCCATATAGGCGAGTTTTGGTCCCGTAGGTGGGGAAGTTGAGTATGGTCTTCTGAAACATCTAAGTTCCTGTCACTGCTGAAAATGGGGTTTCCAGTATTTTGAGAGGCACAGTCCAGGCTCTGTGTGTAGGATTATGGGGACAGGGAGAAGGGATATTAATTAATATTCATAGGCTTTGCTTAGTATGTTTAATCAGTTCCAACCAGAATTTAGCATGAGTGGGATCACTGAAGTTTAGCCTTGTGTGTGAATTCACACCTCTTGGAGTCAATCAGTGCTGCATTGCAAAGTGTCGGCTCGACATCTGGATTTATGCTATCTGAATAAATACTCATCAAGAAGAAAATGGCTGTAGAGGGAGAAACCGTATTCCTTAATTTGCAAATACACAGGATAAAATATTTTTTAAAGGTTTATGTAAGCAAAATATTTGTAATTAGGAAATGTATGTTTTTAAGTGCAAGTAAACATGAAGCTGTGGAGTTTTTCCTTCTTTTTGGCCTTTGAAAGCCATGATTTGTGATGAATCCGTAAGTCAGCCTGAATGAGGGACATCTGCTCTCCTTGTTTATCTGACTAACAAATGGCTGAGCTCTTTGTTCTGCACAAGTGAAATTGCTTTGTGAAGTTTTCTAAAAGGCAATCTATTCTATCTTGTTGAACATTAATAGCATACATTCCTTACCTGAAAATACTTGTATCGATCTGTATTAATAAGAGATAACAGACTTCCTCAATATCTTGTTCTCTGTTCTATGGTTCTGGAAATTTTCAGAAAAACTGCTTTTTTGCTGTTTAATGCAATCTGATACAGGAACTGAGGTTATAATGTATGAGAAATAAAGGTTTGCATTCAGCAGAACCTAGCAGTCAATCCGTAGACTTGTAAATGTGACAGCAAAATAATTTTTATGAGCAAATTGTAATAAAACCATTCATCATCACAGCTTGCATTATTATCATACACTAATCTTCTAATACCTAACCACACTGGCAAAACATTGGAGACCTTCATAGCTATGAGTCTGTGCCTGGTTATTTTAGTCAGTGATATATGCTTGAAACGATCCCATGTGCCAGTCACCTGGTGGCCCCAGGGCTCACAGCTCCTGAAAGCTGTGGGACAGCGAGCCTTGGGCAAAATCTGCCCTTGGGAGGAAAGGCCCACCTTGGCATCTGGCAGATTTCTGCATCAGTCTCTCCATTCATCTTTATCATTTTTAAAGGCAAAAAGTAAGGAACAGAGTAAGAGACATATACTTCCACCATGTTACCTGGTCATGATGAGGTTTGCCTACCAAAGAAGTTTTCCTATTCAAAGGATAAAGTTCCAAATGGCCAAATATATTTTAGTGTCGAACTCTCACAAACCTTTAGCATCTTAGTGGGTCTGGTCCCAGGCCATGTCACACTGCAAGTAAAACCCGGATCCCACTGAATGGCCAAAATCCCCTTTACTACGTTGTTAGCAAGACCTCACTTCTGATATATATTCTCTCTCTAAGACTGGTTTCCTTTTTCTGGGGTTGACACCCTGCTCAGATGTTACAGTTACGGCAATGAATTAATGTTCTTACCTGCAGAAGTAATGACAACTGTGAATTGAATTTCATCTCTTTTTCCAGTCACATTGTTGAAAGCACGGCACATGTAATCTATTGTCTTCTGGGCCACTTTATCAGATACAACTTCCAGATGGGGTCCATATTTGATTACATGAGTGGTATTGTCAGCCCTTTGAATCCACGAGTAAGTATTTGGTGGATTTGAATCTGCTGAGCAGTCGAACAGTATAACTTCCCCCATGTCAACTGTAAACACCGCCCTTATATTCAGACCTTTATCTGATTTAACTCTAAGTCCATAAGGTCCATCTGCATTGAAAAAAAAGAAAACACAGTGGAAAAATTAAAATCAAAGTATAGAATTAAACTTCAATAGGAAGCGTATCTCTAAACATAGAATTTTTAAGTTAGACTAGCCTTTAGAATGGCTGGCATTGGATTTAATCATGTCAGTTAAAAGACTTTCAGTTCAATAACTCAATCTGCACCAGGTTTATCTCAGACTACATCCACTTAATACTGAGCTAATCTCTGCTTAGGGAAAAAGCATAGGTCTATGCATCATTCAGTATGACAAAAAGAACAAAAACTGAAAACAGTTGGCAAAGCTGTGAAGTAAAGGAGCAAGTCTTCCTCAGGGGCATATTTGATTCTCTCTACTTAAATGCCAAACTTATTGGCATAAGTAATTTCTCTGCACATTTAAAAGTGAACAAATTAGCCTTGAAATGTAGAAACATTCACTCTAATACTTTGCAGTATAATAATTATTTGGGGAACTATCCTACAGGTATAATATATAGCGGGGTGTGCCTTAGATAACTTCAGAAAAAGTTTTCCATAAATGACTGATAAGAGAATCTTTAACCTTCTCCCCACTTTAGTAGGCTTCTACTATTTCAACATCTATGTTTCTTTCAAGAGGAAGCCCTTCTGCTGAAAGGAAGCTGTGTTTCTGAATAGAATTAGAAGAGGCACATATTGTCCAATAGTCATGTGTTCATTATTCAGCAAATTGAGCAGCTAAGTATTTTTAGGGTAATCTTCATAGGAAAATTGGAAACGAAACAGTATATTTAAATACAATAAGAATATTTCCCATGCTATTTTAATAGATCATTTCAGAGGGGGGTTTATATCTTTACACATTAAAATCTATTTTTACAGGGATCTAAGTATAGAAATTAATGTGGAGAAAATAATAATCAAAACGTGCTTTTTTCCAGTCAAAAGAACTAATCATTTTAATGTTGCTAATTCCCTAAGGGCTTACACGCATGATCAAAAATGCACAGACCTAACACTGACAGAAGCCAGAAAAGAAAATATGCAGAATGAGCTGGAGGAATCATTTTGGTACGATCCCTGAAGTTCAGTAAAGCTGCTGACAAGTGCCTCACAGAGAATGGCACAGCAGAAAGGCAGATAAATCAATGTTATGCCCATTGTAGACATTGCAATCAAGTAATAGTTCCACCTTTCTGTGGTTGTCTGGAAGCATTAAGATAATGTATAAGATAATGTCTGAATGTGAAATTCCCTGCTACATGAAGTGGCAAGCTGGCACATTTCAGACTCTATTTCTCATCAGGAAATTCAGGCTGACATTAGACCTTCCTCTAACATGCACACTTCTATTTATCATCTGTCTTTTTTACGAGACTGATTTATTCTTCAAAACCACACAGGTATGCAGCACAAACCAGGCCATTTTGTATGTGCCTCTGGGTTTTTTTCTCTATTTGTGAAGGCTTAGAAAAGAGAATGTAGACTATCACACCATGACCTCAGTTTAGTCCACTTTTAACCAAATGTCCATATTTCGCAACGTAAGCTTGTCACACTTTTTATTTTCTCTACTTATTTCTTAGTGGTAAGCTTTTTGCAGCCTCATTTTAAGAAAAGGCCCAACATCATGCACAATATTTACTTGGGAAATGCAACACAGATTCACTTCAGCATGAATTAGTGCTGCTCCCAGCTACACGGCAGGGGCCACTCTGAAGAATCAAGGCAGTTTTTAAACTCTAGATGCTGGGCTGTTTCTTTACAGGCTCTGCAGTTCCCAAATAATTTGCTTTACTGTATCCAAGAGCCACCTGACTCTGTATTAAGCCTTTCTGGGAACTGCAGACTTATCACCACGACTTTGGCTTGGCTGACCTCACTCAGACTGCATGCTTCTGTGGATGGTCTGGAACACCAGCTTCTCATGGGGGCTCGCCCGTTATAGGTATTTACTTCCCTTTTTTTCAGATGGGAAATGAGAGGAATGCACTGAACACGACTTTTTCATAACTGAAAGTAAAACTCCTCACACACTATTCCTAGGCAGGAACACACTTTTTTACTTTTCAGAGCAATTCAGTGCTTCCTCCTATCCAATTCTTTCTTAGAAGAATTAGCTTTTAGTTTCACTGATAATATAACCCTTGACATATGTAAACAGAGATTAATGGTCAGAATAGCTGATTGGCCTCTGTGTTCCCCCGCTACAGTGGGAGATTTGCCCCAGTCTGCAAAAGAATCAGAATTGAGTTCTGCTTATTTATCGGTATCGTAACAGTGCAGCATAGACAGACAACACTAACAATATTACTACACTTTCATATGAAAGCTGAAAATGGAAAGAAACCATTATAAAAACACCGATGCACGCTGGCTGGGAAAGTATGTTTGAAAAAAACAAAGAAAGGTTTTCTTAAGGAACAGTCAAATCTTGGCAAAGTCTGAAAAGTAGCATTCCTCGAGTAAGTGAATGCAAGCATGGCGTAACCCTTCTGCTTTGCCTGGATCAGTTTTTTGCCTCTCCTGGGCATCGTGTACATCATCGAGATCCCTAAACACTGGGTAGCTGAGGGACAGACACAGCTTCAAGGATGATTCTGAAAAGCAGGTAATTAACCATTTCCTCTCTAAGACTACATATATTCTAGCTTTGGGAAGTCCCAAGGAAGGAAAAGCCACTTTGTTAAGTGCAACTCCGTCAGCACAGTGCAGCAGATTCTGCTGCAGCCTCCATGACAGCAGCTTCTTCCAGTCTTCAGATAATTTGTTTCTGGGTCATGCTACTGCAATAGCCATGTTCTGAGGTGCATTATCGTCATAGCTAATGGAGAAGCAGAACTATATCAAAGGGAAATGAAGAACTGATTCTCAGTAAAAACCCACAGTGACAGCCTTCATGGGTCCCTCAGCATTAACTTCTCCTTTTCAGTATCGTTCTCCACAGAAATCTGCCTCTTGTCTCAGGAAAGCCAGTTAACTAAATGACTTGTAAAATAATAAATCATCTGTTCTGAGTAACAATTTACGGCTCTGTGGGAATATTTCCAATTGCTCCTATCACCACGAGACTGTTACAGTTTCCAAGCAGATGGCAGGTATTTACTGTGCCTGACCTTTTTTTTATCACCCCCAGTAACTCCCCCGCAGCAATGACATCTGGCACATGGAGATCCCGCGGCCTGTTCTGGATTGTTATTGACAACTGGGAGCTGGGAGACAAACTACCCCTGCAGGCAGGGGTTGGACCGAATGATGTGACTTCATATAGCTCAGGAAGTAAGACCCCAACTCTCATCACCAACTTGGACATGGACAGCAGTGCACGTAGTATAGTCTTGCAGCATTGCACTGTTTTCTCCTACTATTTTTTTCAAATGTTAAATGATGCACAAAGTAAACCCTCAGTTCTGATGAAATAAAAAGTACATTTTGAAAATGCAAATACTTGTAACAATTTTTCCACACATGGAGAAAAACTGAATCTCCGAGTTTTTGATATATACAGACTTTTTGAGCCGTATATCACAATCACTCAAACAGCAGAAGGTTCCAGAAATGTGGACTCTGAAGTAACTTTGAGATTTTAAAGTTCTGCTAAACAATGGGTCAAGAATAGGTTTTCAGTTTAGAACTTGGAAAGACTTTTCGAATTTGCTGGAAAACAGATGTAGTTGCGTGAAGGAGAAGGGGGGAAGCAGTACCAGAACTGAGGCTGAAGGGCACACACCTTGCCAGTGCAAGTGTCCCAGACACCCGTCAGCGCGATCGGCACTCCGGAGCCAGTCCTGTGTGCAGCAGGCCAGCAACATGAATGCCGAAGGGGCTGTGCCACAAACAAATGGAGCAGTCCGAAAGGCAGCAAGAGTGGCAGATATTCTTCTAGCCTGACCTGACTTTGTTGCATTGTAAGAAGGCTGTCAGGTTGTGCTGGATACAACCTCCCTAAGCTTTGTGTAGGTATCCTTTGAAGAGACAGGAGTATAAAGTCCATTCATAGCTGATTAAAGTGAGAAAAGCAGTAGAGGCAGCACATCTGTACGCATGCAGCTCTCATTCTTAGCACTTCAAGCGCTTACGTGAGCTGAGATTGTGACTGTACTAAGGCAGGCCTTTAAAAGTGTGCTACCTTGAGGAAAGACTATGATGATTTTTTTTTATGATAAAGGTAAGCTAAAAATCCATCAGTGCTGGTTATTTGCTCATAGAGCATTTTATCATGATTCCTCCGTCTAATGTGAATGGAAGCTCAATTCACATCTGCCCTGTTTAGGACTCTTTGCAGCAGCTCCTTCATCTTCATGTCTGGATTGCTGTCAATTTTATAAGCTGCACCTAAGGGATCAGCTCTCATCCGAGAATGTCCTTGTAAGTCTTCACTAATTTAGGCAGTCTTTTTCTCTTCTCCTGGTGCAGTGTAGAGATACACACACACACTTTAGATGCAAGACACCCTGTCATCCAATTCTTCCAAGTTATAATTAAAAAATAGCAGAATGGATAATCAGAGAAGAAAGGAAGAGGGGGAAAACAGGAGGTGTAGGTTCTGAATATGCTGGTAGTGTGACCACAACAAGTCTAGGGCATGGGGTGTCTACCAGCTGCCAGATTATAGAGCCCAGCAAAAGCAAAAGCCAGCACCAGCCCTTGTTTGGACAGGAATCCAGTTCCAGTCCTTGCACTGTGCCATCCACACTGTGCCACGGGGTAAACTGGTTATATCTGAGCAGGGCTGGTGGCAAGGTAGGTCCTGACCTGTCTGACTTCAGCTCTCCTCTGAGAAGGACAGTTTGACCCCTGAGGACATGGGGATTAGAGCCTGGCCAGGTCACATACATGGCATGTGCTGCTGGCAAATCCCGGAGGCACTGGGATTTGGAGGGATAAGGAACAAAATTAGAGCACCCTTTCTAACATTTAATGTCTAACTGTTGAATGCTGATTAAGCCAATCTTTTGTTTCCTCCAACTCATTTCATTCCTGAACTCCATCTACTTTCACAGTTAGTTTCTCAGTTGATTTCATTTCCAGTCAAAATACATGTCTAGTTTATGGTTTACTCTTCTGCCAGCATTGGTCTTTATGCAACTGTTCTTGCTCCCTCATGTTTCCCACTTGACGTGGAAAGCAAACACTCCTTTCAGCTCTGTTTTTGCTAAGCCACACTGAGTTCTCCAGGTCTCTTCTCCATTCCTTTCTGTTCTGGTTCTTTCCAGTTTGAGATCATTGCTCTGGGATGTGCAGGAACTGCACACAGTATTCTACACGTGGTCTCATTTTCCATGTGCCATTAGTACTCCCCTCAGTTATTTCCCAATCAATCTCCATCTTACCAGCAGAAGTTCATGTTTTTATTCCCTAAAAGTGCATGCCCATTTATTTTTTTACTAGCAAATTTCATATCAGTTCTATTTCTCTGTCAAAGTCATTTGGTCCTCCTGGTTTAACATCATAGGTGAATTTCATTGAGATACTCCCAATCTTTATGCTGATGTCATCGATGGAAGTATTAAACAGGACTGGACTCAAAATGATCTTGAGGAAAACCACTAAAACCAGTACCAGTACAGCCTGGTGCTTCCCATACCTAGCTTTTTGATACTGTTTGCTGTCTCTATTTTTAACAATATTTTCATGTATACCCATTTTTTCCTTTGAGTCATATCTCCTCCAGATCTGAAGATGGTTGTACTGTGAAACTCTTGAAGTTCCTATTTGAATTCTGCAGTTCAGACTCATCTTCATAACTGCCTAACACTGAGTAACTTTTTATTATGCTGTAGTAAGTTAGCGCTGTTACAAACAAGCTCATTTTGAATGCAAGCTCACATGTAATGTTGTCTCAACTGTTTTCTGACTTGTTTCCTAGTGAGAGGCACTCTTTCCAGCCAGATCATTTATACAAAGGTAATTATGAATATTTCATATACTCACAATATATGGTTGGTGCAATTATCTCACTTTCCATTGCACTGACAGGGTTGGATACCAGACAACTGTAATTCCCAATGTCTTCTTTTACAACAGGAACAATTAGAAATGTTGCATTGTTTGATGAAAAGGTGTAATTAGGGCAGGCATGGAGAGGCTTCCCATTTTTCATCCACTGGTAAATTACCCTTGTACCTTTTTCCACAGTACATTTTAATGTAATATTCCCTACATACTCCACTACCCCTGAAGATGGTTCAGTATGTACAACTGGCTTTGTGACAGGAACTGTAAAATAAAGAGATATGAAGAGTTATAAAATTGACAGGCCACTATATTACAGTCTTCATTGTCAAGATGATACAAATAGCAGTCATCATGCTCTCTGGAAAGTACCCGGATTTCAAATTTTGTTTATTAAATGTGGTTAAAGGTTGAAAAGAGAAGTCAGCTGGTGACTGTAAGAATTGTTCTAGTACTTAAATAAAACTAGACTGTTGATATTACTGGTAATACAACAAAGGCTGCAGTCAGATATACCATGGCCTCCAGCTCCTGCCTCACAAGCAATCCCACAGGAACAAAGAGTGCAAAGCCTCGCATTGCCCACAGCGTGCGACTTCCTTGGTACGGCTGCCTGCAGCCCAGCTGACACCGGGCACCACTGAAATATGCTGTCAAATGACTGCAAACTGGGACAGGTATGGAAGCTAAATGGCAGTCACAACCTCATCATGCTACTACATCATTCGTTTCATTATTCCAAACCCAGCTGTTACAGGGCCCCCTCCATATAATCCATAAATTACAGGCGCCTCTTGTCATTCTTTTAGATCATTATTTTCTATTTCCCTTTTTTTTCTATCCTCATTACAAGGAGTAAAGAACAAAGAAGGAACTTCAATATTTTAGGAATTCAGATCTGGGGTTCTTCTATAGACACAAGATCACCAGCAAAAGTCAATGACTCCTCTTTGATAGTGACAGAAGGTAAAAGACATGGTAGGCCCATGCAGGGAGCTCATCTAGCAAGAGACAAGGAAGGGGCAGTCAGCTCTTCTCTGTCTGACTGGCTGTACAGCACAGGGAATGTGAGCAACAAATAAATCTTCCAGTAAAAAACCCTGGAGACAGTGGAATAAGACACTGGAATACGATTCTACAGGTGGGGTCAAATTTTGCCCCCTCAAATCCCATTGTGGTCTTTCCTCTTTCAGGGACACCTTGCCACAGTCCTCTAGCTTTCAGGCAGAATAAAAACCTGAGCTGGGAAATGGTTGCAGATTTCCTCAGGGAAGAGTTGTTCAGGGAAAAAGACTATTTGAAAGTTAATGCATCCTCATGATTGAGAGCCCAGCAGAACCTTATGACACATTATTTCTAAGAAGTTCACCTAATTTAATATTAATTATTGGTTTCTATATTCATTCGATTTTTTACTTATGATCCTGAAAATTTAGTCAACATATTAATTCTGTTTAAAGATGACATATTGCAGCATTCCCTCCAGCACCAGTAGAAAATAACATAACTTAGTTGTTAGTATTTATTCATGTATAGTTGGATTAAATTATACATTATTGCAACTGGATAAGAAGAACCAGTACTTCAAAACTATTGAATTTTTTTTTTCAAAATGAAGATACCATATTTTACTAACTTACCATCAACAACTACTTGAATCTTCTGACTGGCAGCTACTGTCCCATTTCCACGGACATTGACTTTTATAATATAATTGCCCTCATCAGTGATCTGCAATGGATTGATCATCAAAGATGCATTTGGTGGTATGAGGGTAAACTTGTGCTGGTATTCCAGGTCCGGAACTACTATTTGATTTACAGAGCCAAGCAAGTATTTCGGATTACTTTGAGGCCTCTCAAAAAGCCAAATTATCTGGATTTCAGAAGCCGTAGCGTTGAAATTGTAGTCAACGGTAAGATGGAGTGGTTGACCCTCAATACCATGGATGGTATGAGATGGTACTGTCAACTTTAGGGCAGAACAAATACCTGTGTAAAAATGAAAGAACAAAGAAACAAACAAAACCAAACCACAAATGCAAACCCTGGAGAACTCAAATGAGAAATTCTCACAGAGAAAAAACTCTCAAGATTAAAGCTTACACTTTTTTGTATGGTTATAACTCAGATTTATATAAGACTAATATAATGCAGGGATAACCTAGTTTCTTAAATTTCCTACCTTCCTGGCAT
Source organism: Egretta garzetta (assembly GCF_000687185.1). Lineage (NCBI taxonomy): Eukaryota > Metazoa > Chordata > Aves > Pelecaniformes > Ardeidae > Egretta > Egretta garzetta. Next base: position 3,325,791 of record NW_009258383.1, read on the forward strand.
TTTTCTTTACGACAAAACCAAAACCAAATTGTTAAAGGTTCATTTGTGTCTAATTCCCTAGATTATATAGCAGGATAAGATAAAAAATATCAATTTGGTAGCATAATATGGTATCTGTATATGTCTTTTTGGTTAGAATCTTCAAATTTCACGGCACAGCCATTTGCCACTTGAGCTAATCGCAAAGAAAACTGTCGCTGGGGATCAGGGTAGGGACACAAAAAGAGGGTTAATGGATGCAGCATGGCAATATGCAATGCCAGTAATTAGTATTAGAAGTACTCTGGAAGGGCATGAAAAGTAGCAGAGAGGAGGTGGTGTGAGAGGGGACCGGCTCGTGGGTAGCCAGCAATGATATCCATGCTGCTGAAGGCACCCACAAACCCACCTGTGAGATACTAACCCTATTTCAGGAAAAAACCCTATTGCTAAGAAATCTCTGGTCATATTCTGTCCATTCAGGAAGCAGTGAGTTTTATAGTCACTCCAAAGCCAGCTACAATGGCTGCCCCCCAAAAGTAATTTTGTGGCTGGCTTCACTTTTTCATGAAGCTGAGCAATACTATACTCAACTAGAGAAAACAGCTTGCAGTGTTTCTCAGGGTATGGCAGGGAAACGAAAGGAAAATGTGGCAGAACACTGTAGGGGTGATGTGTATAAAGAAAGTGAAAACCTTCGACAAAAAACCCCACCTTCTCAGGGGCTAAAGAGGAAGCGGGCAGAGGACTTCAGGTTTGCATGGATGCTGATGTGGAAAGGAGGGTTGGGGGTCAGCTGAGACGGGAGGAGAATGGGACAAAAAAGGAGGAAGAGTGTAGAAAAATATGGAGTGGCTTGGAGTGGAGGATACACAGGACAGAGGTGTTTACATGCTTAATTTTTTCTAGATCAAAATCCTGAAATGGCTGAAGCACATGAAATTGAAGCCTCCTCCCCTATCCCCTTTTAATAATACCTGTGGCCTATTGTTCTCGCACTGTTTTCTAGCACTGCACAGCTCCTAGGGACTCGCTAGACTCTGGTTAATGGGAGATTAGCTTGCTTGGTTGTTGTAATGTTTCTCAGAAGTGAATTCCCTCCCTGCGAACCTTACAATACAAACTAGATTTAAACGGCTGTTGTCCATTTGAAAAAGAGAACAATTGCGTAATTCCTCAGGAAAATCCTTCACAAAATATTTAATGTTGGAAATATATTTCATATAACCTCTTGAATACATTTCAACTTTTAAATCTCCTTGAATGAAGTCAAAACCATCTGTGAAATGCTGGGAGATATAGAATCATAGAATCACTTTGGTTGGAAAAGACCTTTAAGATAATCGAGTCCAACCGTTAACCTAACCCTGCCATCCCACCACTAAACCACGTCCCTAAGCACCTCATCTATCCTTCTTTTAAATACCTCCAGGGATGGGGACTCGACCACCGCCCTAGGCAGCCCATTCCAGAGCCTGACAACCCTTTCCGTGAAGAATTTTTTCGTAATGTCTAGCCTAAACCTGCCCTGTATATGTAAGATGATCAATTAAAAGATCTGTCCATATCCTTCCTCATTCTTTAGGCATGACACTGCTCAGTTCTTGAGTTTATTTAGCTGTCAATAAGCGATTGTGCTGTAGGACAAGAAGCCAGTAACAGCTGCACTGTAATCATAAAATGTGTATAACAAATAATATTTCTCACAGATCTGTTTGTACAGAAAATCAGCAAAACCCAAGCAGGTCTAGTGAGCAGTAGGATAACTGTGATCACCAGTGTAGAAGGTACCACCATAATACAGCAAGATAAAGAGAATTGTGGCTGGAAAACTTAATTTCTTCTCAGTTAAAAAATGTGGGAACAAAAACTGTAAATTAACTTTGTTCCACTTGATTTATGGAGAAAAGTGACTCCATGTAATAGGTTGGAAAGACATTTTGATCTGCAGTTAAGGAGATTTTAGCAAAGACCAGAGGTGGTGAGGGCAGAAGCCCAGTTTTCCCCTGGAGTCCTTTCAGGAGTGGCTTTTGGGCAATTGCAGTTTTGCTGCTCCCTCCGGGTCTGTTGGGGTGATTTTGTGGAGTGCCATCAGCACATGGGAGCTCCTCTGCAGCTGGCAGGGTGGGGGGCAAGGCAGGCTGAGGCTCTGAGAAGCTGCTAGGTAATGGTGCTCTGCCAAAGGCAAGGGTTTTACAGGAGCAATGCTGGGAGAGTTCTGGCTTTAACAGAGATCAAATCTTTTGCAGTTTGGAGTGTTCTTCACTGGAAGGGTTGTCAAGCATTGGAATGGGCTGCCCAGGGAAGTGGTGGGGTCCCCATCCCTGGGGGTATTTGAAAGACGGGTAGGTGTGGCGCTTAGGGCCATGGTTTAGTGGTGGACTTGGCATTGTTACATTTACGGTTGGACCCAATGACCTTAAAGGTCTTTTCCAACTGAAATGGTTCTATGACTCTATTCTATTAAACTAATTTTGACTTTTAATTAAAACTGAAGACTGTTATGACTAATCCTTGAATTAATGTTAATATTGAAATCAAGCCAATGGGCCAAATTCTTACTTCATTCTCATTGGGCACAAATTCCATACCATTTAAGCTTATCTCTCTAGCTTTCTAAATGCAATACACGTTTTTCCAAGACAATGGAATTCTGAAAACTAGTTTTTGTATAATGACCATAAGGGTTGTACCAAAACGACCTCCATTTGGAGCTCAGTGATCTGTGCTTTGCTTCCATCTCACTTTGCTATCACCAGTATTAGCAAGCACAACAGACTCGTTGTTGACATAAAACATGGGCTGCAGCTTTAGTTTAAATAAAAAACTATGACATAACTTTCGAGTTTATGGCATAAACTGAAACCTGCTTAGCAAGGTTTTATCATTCTCTGAATTCTACATGCACATCTCCTTGTCAAAGTGAGTCTGGAATCTCAACTGCTTTTCACCAGAGCGTTCATTTAGCTCTTCAGCTCTCCAAAAACCCTGAACTTGGTACGAAATGTCACTAGATCAGTGATAACAGTTTTTACACTTTTTGCAAATATGTCCACTTATGAAAAAAACCCAGATATAATGGACTAGGGAACCTGCAATTCCTATACCCCATTTATATCAGGAGAGACTTGGGCATACTCTTCCCCAGTTTGGGATTTTTGCCCAAGAACAAGTTCCACTGAGCTTTGTTACTGGACCTAATTTTAGCTTCTGAGGTCAGTGTCTTTGGTGGGCTTTGTGTCATGTCCCTGATGCACCTGGTTCTTGTCATGATATAAAGTACAAGCTGCACATTTGCCGTGCCAGGAGACGTGTGTATCTGAGTAAGGGTATATGATCAGATTTCCTGGTGGACAAACGTGTACTCTAAAGCACTCTGCTTGCATACTGGTATCTCTTGTAGGATTTTAATAAAAAATGCCCAATAAAGCTGTAATGTAGATAAAGTGCATATTCATTGTGGTTTTTTATCAACCAAGGTTTTAATTTTTAAAGAAATCCAATAATCTTCATATAAAACTGCAATTGTTATGAAGCCAAAACTCTTGCCAAAGTATTTAGCTCAAAATCAAGGAAACTAGGTATATGAAATTCACAAGGAAGATAAAAGAAAAATCGGCCTTACACATGAATGACAGTGCACTACATTTGTAATATTATATGTTCCCTCTGTTGATATTTACAAAACCAATTAGATACAGAGTAAGTGAACTACAAGAGTTTGTAGAAATATAAGTTTATCTAACATTTGATCACAGGATATTCCTGCCAATGTGCACAGAACACCTATTTTTTAATCAAGTGCATGGATGACAAATAGACACTTGTGAAAACTGCACCCAGATGTACTACAAATGTACTATTAAGGGGAGGATATTCTTCAGTTGATTGAAAGCTTAATTTAGTTTTAATACCAAGTACATTTAAATATTACATATAAATTTTCCTGTCAGACATCAGCAGTGTCTCAACATAACGCATTTTTCAAGAGATGCATTACAAGTTCTGTATAAATTTGGTTCAGAACCTGTCCAGTCTTACTTGTTAAAAAGAATGCAAAACGTATATATTACATAATAAAATGTGACAACATATAGATAATCAATGCCAATGTTTTAGATACAGATTATGTATAACACTAATTTTTGTCAGTTGCTAAAAGTTTATAGCTCCACTGATAAAACAAGGTGACACTATCTGATTAAAAGCTTGACACTATCCGATTAAAAGCTTTTAGGCTACTTTCTTGAAATAAAAACATCTGACAATACAAGAGAAATGCCTTTAAATTTAGGATTATAAAACCAACAAACATCTCCATAGTGGCAATCAAATATAATTCAGACTGTTTCTTACCTACAAGCAGAAAATATATTTTGCACTGTAAGTCCCAAAAGAAGTTGGCTAAAGGGCTGCATGAAAGCATCTTGTCCCACACAGGTCCCACCTTTTTCTCAGCGCTAAGCCAGGGCTTGGACCTGCAGCTGCTGGTTTATTTGCTAGGGAAATCAGCAATGAGTTAACAGGCCCTATCCTGTCCCCTGCCTTATGTGATTTGAATATGTGTATACAAAGAACAAAGGGAGTGGAGCACCTGTTAGATGAGCACCCATCTTCATTGCCTCTGACTTTATTGTAACCCTTCCCCTGGCAGCCACAGCAAATATGACCCAGAATTTAATCAATGGGGCGCAGAAAACAAAGCACGTTCAACTAATAAAAATAAGTGAACGCACCCAACGAAGAGGTTACATAGGCATTAGCATCCTTTAGCTACAGTTTCATAAAAATACTGTGCTGCTAGGTGGTTCTGCTTATTTCAAAGTAGTATTCAGAAGATCTTTTTTTCAATTCTTTTCCAGTGACAGCCTCTCCTTTTCTGTTATAAAAAATATTAAGAGCAAGAGCTTTGCGTATATTTTTTCCTAGCACTGTCGAGCCCATAACTTTTCTGGATTTTTTACCTTAACATAGGTATAACTTGGTGATGATTTGTTCCCTTTCTCTAAACAACATGTAATGTGAAGTGTCTATCAGGTGCCTTCTAACAAAGAATCCCGTGGCTCGAGTGGACAGCTTACTACAGTTGTTGAGTTAGCTGCTGCTGACTGTTTATTCTGCATTAACTTACATCGGTTTATATTAATATTAATGTATGATTTGGATTTTGTCCAAGGCTGTCACTCGCTGTACAAATCTAATCAGCGGCAAACCAGGCAACCCTCCCACGGTTGCATGTGCAGTAACAGTTTGCAACAGCAAATATTTGCATCGACGGGGATGGTTTATCCATAGAAAAGCACACTAAGTTTTTGCTATACAGCACTTAGGCAGACCATTATGGATTAACAAATATCAGGCTAGACTGTATCCTGCCTTGTGCAGGAGGGACTGGTAGCAAGGAATTGTCTCCCCCTCACTGCAAGGGTCCTGCGAGGTGATAAGCCCCCACCAGAAGGGCTAAACACTCAATTTTTACTTAAGGGAGGTGAAAATACTCAGATCCTTCCAGAATTCTTAGCAGCTCTGTATAACCAAAAGTAAGAAACATGAGGGTTATTTCAGGTTAACAAATATGTATGTATAGTGGTCCCACCAGAAGTAACGTCACCACCTGCCATGAGCTGGCAGATGAAGAGGGTATTTTGCATATTCCGAAAGGCTTCCCAGGTCCACTGTCCTACCCCTCCTGAATGCTGCTGTTTATAACCTGCTTAGTCCACTTAACTGTAGGCTAGATATATCAAATCGCAACCTTTTATAAAACCTGAGTTAGAAATTACTATCTACTTGGTTTCAACGTGTAATAAAATACTGGTCACAGGTTCCAATTCATTTCTAACTGAAACAACTGGGAAGCTTTCACATTGGGATCAAGTCTGTGTTGGTGTTTTAAATGCTCTATGTGGGCAAAGAAAATAAAACCCAACACATAATCAAAGTCATATTTTTGAAGTATGTCCCTGTATTTCCAGCATTTGGATATGCTCCTGATGTCATTAATATGCTGCAGCTTTTTACACTGAAAAACTTACAGAACTAAAGTGGATGCTAAAAAGTATGTTATCTTTCTCTACAGAATTCTAGTTTGTGCCGGTTGTTAAATGGCATTTAAACTTCATCAAACCTCACTCATTTCTCTTTAATAAAAGCAACTACATTAAAGCAACTTTATTTGCAGCAGTAACATTCTGAATATTTGCAGTATTTCTGCAAATTTTAGTTACCTTATTGCTAACAAGTAACTTTTATGTGCTGAACTTGTTAGAGGTTTTCCACAGAAATAACTATGGATTATATTCCCAACGGCAGCCAGAAGTAAGGAATTCTTGCTAAAGAACGCAGGGAGGGGACAACCAGTCCTGACCTTCCCCTCATCGCTGAGTCCATTCAAACGGAGAGCAGCACACCCGCTTTTACCTGTCACACCCTGCAACAAGTTATCAGCCAGCTGGGTATATGGGTGTGTGTGTAAATCATAACGGGATAGGAAATGTGTGCAGACTCCAGTAATCCCAAAAGGAAAGACGACCTTTTCTGCAGGTATTACTATGCTGCAGTGGATGTGTTGGTTGCTTTATTGTTGAAAGATTATAGGCTAAATTCTTCCTTTTTTTGGTATTGATATAAAAGATTTTCAATTTTTTTTTTTTTTCCAGTTGAGATCTATACAACCGAACTATAGAGACACACAAGCCTGTTTTGGTGATGCCTCATCTGTGAGGAACTGCATCATCCGTGAATGGGCCCACCCCAAATAACCAGAGGCAAACAGAAAATGGTCATTATCCAAATGTATTTCCCAGCTCATCTGCCTCCTTAGGCAGAGCCTCATTTTACTTTCTCACATAATTGCTTTCAAAGTCTGAGCAAGAACCTCAATGTTCAAATAATCCATAAACATCCCCCAAGCCGCAGGGTCACCCTGGGCCC
>NW_009258383.1:3333787-3342009 GCF_000687185.1 Egretta garzetta
AGGCCGGGACCGGGGCGGACGGGTGCGGCCGTGCCCGGGCACCCTGAGGGGCTCCGGGGCGGGGGCGTGGCCCCCAGTCCCGCTTGTGGGGAGTGGGACGTTTTGCTGTGCATTAGCTCTTGGTACGCAAGCGTCCAGCTTTCTTTTCTCTTTAAATCAAGAGATGGAGGCATGCAGAGGTGCCAGCACGTAGCTTGTGCGGTACCGGACACAGGGGCCTTAGGGATGACGCGACTGGTCCCTGTCAGTTTCCTTGTTTCACCTATAATTTTGGAGCGCTGGGCCGGGGTACTGTAACGTGGGTTTGGCTGGTAGCAAACGCTTTTGCTCAAAAGGGAGGCAAAGCTTTGAAGGTGCCGGGGAAGAATTTGGGTGGGCACGTATTGAACATGTGCTAGAGCACTTAATGTGTTCCTGCTAGCCCAATTTGCTTCGTACTGGTTGTCTCCAGGATTATGTAGATCTAATCTACGTTTGGATCGGTATTTCTAAGGTTGAGAGCCTTTTTAAAGGAGTGTATTAGGAGAGCATTTGAGTCATTCACATACATGAAATACCTCTGAAATGAAGCCTGTTTGCCCATGTGTCTAAATTTGAGAACTTAAAAAATCGTTTGAGTCACCTACCACGTTCAGATATTCTAGATAGCTATAGAAAGTGACAGGGAAGGCAGAAACTGGACTTTGTTTTTTTTCTAAACTGTGTCCTCAGGGTTGTGATACTTAAGCAGGAGATAGGGCCTAAAAATGGAGATTGGCATGGAAGCTGAATATCCAAAATAATGTTCTGCTCCCCTTTACTACAGAGGTAAATGATCAGTTTTCATCTTGACTAAGAGGAGTTGTGGGAAGCCTGCCTGGTGTGGAAGTGTTGTGGTCTGAAAATGATGCGACTTACACAATTTTTAGCCTTTGGGAAGGATTAAGTTCCATTTAGCATTTGATAAGTGAAACTTGTTGCTGCTTCTGAAGATAGTACTGCTAGTACTGCAGATTTTTGAGAGGGTGTGTGGAAGATTTCATGTATGTATGTATTCATGTGTATACTTTGTGTATTTCATGAAGTATGAGAAGCTGCAGCAGTTCCTTTGGTTGTTTTCTACCTTGAATTTCTGATACGTAGAGGTGAGTCACCTTTAGTGGAGGTAACTGGGAAGGGAGGATGTTTTGAAACCATGCGCAAGGAAATCTGAGACTCAGAACCAAAATGAAGAGGTCTTGCATCCTAGGACGATGGAACAATTGTAAAATGTATTAGTTACCACAAAAGTGATGAACTTGTAAAAGTCTTTATCAGTTTCAAAGGACAAATACAAACTTTTCTCATCATAAGCTCACATAGTAATTGCATAAGTCCTTTTGTTTAAAAAAAAGCGTAGGTACCCAGGGCCTGAAAGGGGCTTGGAAAACAGTGCTTTTAGCATCGACCACAAGAGTAGGAGGAAAGTCTGCCTGAAACTCGTGGCTCATGTCAACACCCTGAATTCTCAAGGGAAGCTGGAGTCAGAACCATATCTGAAACTTGAATGTTTCGATTCACCTCTGCCTAGGGAGCTGGCAAAAAATGCACTAAGCAGCATGTTCTGTGGTATTGCTTCATAAAATTGTGAAGGTGTTGGCTGTTCAGCAAACACATACTCAGCTTAATTGACTCTTCCTGTACAAAGCTTCAGTCTACTAGCATATATTCTATTCATGTGTTTTAAAGAGTAATAATTATATAGAACAGCTAATGTGGATTATGCATCTTTTTCAGTTTAGTTAGGCAAGGAAAACCAGTCCTAATAGTGCTATATGGTCAACAGACAAATATGCCATCAAGCAAAAATAATATAATTTTGCTACAGAGTACGTGGCATTTAACTTGAATTTGATTATTTGATTCCATTAAACCATTAAGTTAGTAGCACAAAGTATGTTATGTTTTTTTGGACATGTGGATTTTTAAAATTAAAGTAACATCTGGATGATGTTATTTTATCCCCTTTATGAAGGGAATATTAGTGAACTGTACTGAAGAGGTACATACTGCAGCATGAAGTTGGAAATGCTTAGGTGTTTGAGGAACATAATTTATACACCAGTGGTCTTGTTTAAATGTTTATAGAATAAGATCTTAGCCTTCCAGCCTCATGTCAGTGCAACTTATTAAAGTACTTGGAGGTATATATTCAACACCAGGTAAGACTTGTGCAGTTTGCTTGCAAGATACGTGAAGTAATCAATCTTAACTGACTATTAAAATTCTTTTGAAGGGTCTAAGAAGTCCTCAGGAGAGTGTTCATGACCTCAGTCCTATTGAAAGCTTACGGATTCCTAGTAAGGTATGATACACAGTCCCTCACTCCCACCCCCTTCATTTTTAGTTTTTCATTTTATAGTTAAATGACACTTAGTTGGGGTTTTTTTTAATTATTTTTTTAACACCATGTTTGCTGTTGTTCTTTTTGACAGTTTTATTTCTTCTTTCATTTCTGAAAATCTTTTAAAATATATTTATGAAAGAATTAAGAGCTGTGAGGCAAAACAGTTTGCTGACTCAGAATGAACTTGCATTAAAATTTCTTTCTTGGAACTTGAGTTGTCACTGGATGCTGATCTTAATATTATGTAGGTTTCCTGCTGGGATGAAGGAAAAAAAAAAAGGAAAAAGAAAAGTGCCTTTCTTTTTTTTACTTTGGAAAGTAGATGCTATATTGGTAGCCTGTACGGTTCTAGTCTTGATAATTAGCCTCTTCATGGTTTTGGTGGCATAAGTATATTTTGTAGTTTAATGGTTTTAATCTTCAGCATATATAATAAACTTCATGTTCTACTTTAAATGTGGTAGCTTTAGAATAATAATAGGTTTTGGCTTTTTTTTTGGGTCTCTGTACTTCAATGATGCCAGCTCACTCTTGTCTGACAAATGATGCTGAATAATCTGGCTGTGAGGGAACAATTGTCTATATCTGACTGCTCCTTACACACTGTTGATCTGAGTGGGATGATTCACAAGATTTGCTGTGGATGCTGTTTATTATTTTCCCCTGATTTGGACTTTGCCTTTAACCAATGAGATATTTAAGTTACTAACTTGAATTTGGATGCCTTAGTTTACAATAGTTTTAAAAAAAAAAAAAAAAACAAAACACCTGTCTTTTTTGCCAAGTTGACTATCCAGGTAAAAGCAGATATAGGGTATCTTGGCTGGACTTCCATTCTATAATAGTTAGATGTTATGTGTATGGTAAGCCTATACCTTGTATCAATAACAATGGGAAGACAAATACCTCTCAATAATTTGTATTTTCTTCATACATTTATGTCAAACATTTGTAATGTGAGAACATTATCTGCAGCTGTTCTGCAAACAGAATCTCATTGCAGTTATGAATTCTGTGCCTGAAAAGCCAAGATTGCATTGACATGAGAACTTTTCACCTGATTACTTTTTTTTAAAGTTGATAAAATTGGAGTATTATTCTCTTCTGTGCTATAGAATGAAACTTTTATATTTTTCAATAGTTTTTTTCCTTCCAAAATAATTTAGGTGAGTAGTTCTTAAAATAGGTACTATATTCAGAATACACATTGTATATTCAGAATATAGATTCCGGGTTGCTTATGTTAACTTTTAACCTTATCAACAAGCTGTATTGAGTCTCTGAAACTTACGAATTTGCCTGGTTATCTGATTATCTGGATGATGCTCTTAGTCATGTGGTTTAGTTTTAGGTAGTCCTGCGAGGAGCATGGAGTTGGACTCGATGATCCTTAGGGGTCCCTTCCAACTTGAGACATTCTATGACTCTTAACAGAATGTTGAATAAAACTGCTGTGTTTTGATCAGTTTAACTCCTGGCTACGGTCCCAGGCCATTTGTCACAGTAACTTTTCTTCTAGACTTTTTCTTTCAGAGGAAGGATTTATATTGTCATGCCTCCTTAACTTTGCTAAAACCTCTGTTGTAGGATTTTACTTTTGAAATGATGCGACATTGGATGAGGCACTTTAGTATGTCTGCTGTCACTGTAAGCATAGATTCTGATACCCTTTCTTGAAAACAGGAATTCTGGGGGCGTGGGGAGGGGGAGATGTTGTCTGTGTTTGTAGTATGAGTAACCGTCAAGGAGATTAGGTTTCAGTACCGCACAGAAGTTGAAAGTCATTGAGCTTTTGGATATTGGTATTTGTTTTGAACTGAGACTATATTCAATGCCATGGCAACATACTGATGTCACAAATCAGAATTGCGTTATGATTATAGGATCAAGCAGCTTTGCTGGATAATTGAGGCTAATGCCTGTCAATAGTTATGTCATAATAATGGACAAGCTTGGTAAAGGGAATTCACTTCTGAAAGCAAAAGTAAAGGCTAAAGAAAAGGTGCAGATTTTTAAAGGCAATGGGTAAAAGTGTAACTTCATACTGTTGCAGGCTGCTATTTGAAACCATATGTTGTTCTCTGTTGCCAGGTTTTAGTAACTGTTTTTCTTTATATCTTGAAAAACAAATGTCTCAAGCTCACCAGCCAAATACTGTTTTGGTGAAAGAATGGTTATGTTGCTGCACTTTTATCATTGCGCTTCCACTTTCAAAGTGGTATCTACAGATTTATTTAGGGCAAGTGTTACCAAAAGTTTCAAAAGCTGAGTTAAAGCTATAGAGAGGTACACAGAATGAAAGGCTGCAGAGCCAGCCTAAAGTACTGGAAAGAGCACAAGCCATTGATACATAATGCTAACTCTAGGGCCAAAACCATGTTTTTGAAATGGGGGGCTGTCACACTGGTTTGGAGGTCAAATGGGGAAACATGGAACACATGAAAAATAATATGTTGATGTTGCATCCCCTGAGGGGAAAAGCAGCAAAATTCCTTTGGGTCTTGATATCTGAATGTTGCTGGTTTGCTGACTGGTGGCTTGCTGGCGGGCACGTTGAAGTGATGACTGTGACTGTGCTCCTCAATTTTTTATTTTTGAACAATGAAATGTGGTACCTGAGTGTTTTACTGAAAATAACTCCGAGGGCATGCACTTACGTTAACCAGTACTCCAATAAGTTCTGCAACTGTCTTGAAAAATTTCAATTTGCTTCTGTCATATGAAGGCAAATCACCAGCAAACTTGTTTTACTTTCTGTTGTAATACAGACTCATACTGCCGACTCGGTCACTCAGAGAAATAAGTGTATAACAGTTTCAGTCTGTGATACAGTCTGTAGATAAGGCAAATCTGAACTGAAAGGCCATATTTCTAGAAGAAAAAGTTGTCTGCAGAGGGATTTCATATCTTTTTTTGCTTGAGATAGCTTACTTTATCGGTGTGTCCTGATCGCCCTGGGGAACTGTAATTTTTTTTGAACCATTCTATTATTGTCAGCTTTGATGTTTCCCAAGCTGATAACAGTTTTGTTTAGTAGATTCCATCACAAAAGGGTGAGGCAGGTATTTTGTATACCTGAATTCAAGTGTGTGGGGATAATAATGAGTTGGCTTTGAAACAGGTTGTTTATCTTGATAATCAGCTTGTATGCAATATACAAATATTAGTTGGCTTTGTGGCTTATGGTGGTAGGCAACACCGAAAGTTTATTTTTTAATGTTTTTCCCATAGATACAGAAGTGTGGCTTTCTTAGTCTGTGTGGGTTTCTGTTTCCCCAACAGTAGCTGAGTGCCTTTCAGGAGGGCATTAAGCGGTTGTGTGACTGATATCTGCTCTATGGATCAGGCTTTGTTGTTCTCTCCACTGGGAGAATTGTTTTCACAGTGTAATGTTTGTTTTGGTAGAGTGAGGGCTTTTAAATGAGTACTCTGTATACATACTGAAGAAGGAGAGATTAAAAGAAGGTTCTGGGCATTTCATGTGAAAGATAGGGGAATACCACCAATTTCCCCATGGGACTGCCTTCCCTAGCTGTGGATTAGCTGGGGGTGGACAAAAAAGGAAAAAAAAAGTTTTGAGGTGAGTTTATCAATATAGGTATACATAGATTATGAGACATATATAATATGTAAATATATCTTTTTATATAAATAAAAGATTGTGTGTGTGTGTATATATATATATATATATAAAGGTTTTTATACATTATTTCTTTTGTGGTGGTAGGATGTTGCAATGTACCTGCTGATTAAATCTGTTGAGCAGGGCCTTCATCCTGGTATTTAGGATTAGCTTTTAACATAGGTGTTATACAAGTTCAGAATGGAGGGATATAAATTGGCAGCGTGGTCATTGGTGTGGGTTTGGCTCATGACAAAGAGAGGGAGGCTGTGTCCAAATGAGTACAGCGCAGACTTGGCCCCTGGCACTCCCTGTGTAGAGATGCATAGGGTATTGCTGACCATCAGCTTCTAATTAGATTAGAAACTTTTTAGATTTTTTTTTTCCTCTGAGTAGTATAAGTTGATGTTTCTTAATGTCTTCGCTTACCAAGTCTTTTGATTGATAGTGACTGGAATGTAAAATGTGTTTGTTTCAACTCTGTACCAGTAATGCTTCATTCAACAGAGCAATATAGGTTTTGGAGTTACAGGCAGTGTAAAATATGAGGAGAGTTGGGAGTGTGATGCACTGGGAAAGAGCTGGGTAAGTCATCTACAACTTGCTGAGCTGCATTTCAGATGAGTCTGCAATGAAATGACTTTTCTGAAATATATTTTAAGGAATTGCCACAGGCTCCTAGACCTGTAAACTTCTATTTCCATATAACAGGAAGGCAAAATGATGTGAGAAGTGCCTAGACACAAACACTGTGTTTTATTTAGCAGCGGCTTCTTCGAGTATGCAAAGCTGTCAGACAGACAGGTTTTTCTTTTTCTTTTTTTTTTTTTTTCTTTTTTCTTTCTCTCCTCACTGATTTATTTAGGTGGCATTATGAAAGAGAGACCTGCTGCTTAGGGTTGCACTTACCGTAACCTGAAAGGAAGTATATTTGACAGGATAAATTGTCTTTCCATGAAAGTACGATCCAAAGTACTGGCAAAAAAATTTGCACTTTTGGCACCACAAGTGATGCAAGTTTTATGCAGGAGGTGAAGTCTCTTGCTGAACAAAACTTTGGAAAAACAAGTAGCCCATGGAACAGCATCTTAGATATCTGTGCTGGCCCATTATTGCTTGGAGACTTCCTACTGCTGAACGTGTGTATTAACCGGGACAGGGGGATGGAAATGAATACTGACTGGGGGGGTCCACCTTGCCAATGTGCTGCTCTTCCTGATCTCCTGTGTATCTAATTGATTCAGTTTAGCAATGGTGAGATTCTCTGCATGACTATCATCATATGATTCCCTCCGTCCCAATATTTTATAGATTTTTCTCTTCAGAATGGCACTTGGAATTGCTGAATTTACATAAAATTTACTGACAAGTGTGTTTTAACGTTGACTTTTTTTTTTTAAAGGCAGATATTTAAGTGGCAATAGTTAAAAAACTTTTGAGGTGGAAAAGTGCCTTGAGGGGTTTGATAGAGCTTCTATCTCCACTTCTGTAAAATGGGTGAATACTGGCTCCACAGTGCTAAATCCAGCCTTCCCTTCAAGGGTCTCACCCCTGAAACTATGGGCTTCATATGTCTATAGTTTTGTTTTTTTTTTTTTGTATCTCTAATTGAAGGGATGAGGAACATCGAATATCAGGAAATAAACTTTAGCCAAGGACATTTGCTTGCTTCAGTGGTGAGTGAATAGATTGGCCTTGAGCGTGTTTGCTATTTGAAACTAGTGGAGCATGGATGCACTGGAAGCTGCAGTTTATCATGGCATAGTCTGGTGGCAGGTAGTGTAATTTATATGGGAGTAAAGCTGAAACATGAGGTGCAAAGGTGTCACCACTGGGTGAGTTGTGTGGCTGGAGCTGAGGGGACAGGTCTGCCTGCATGGAGTCCCGCCTGGTTCTTTGGTGCCAGTGTGGTGCCGCGGGCTATTCCCTGATGGATCCGTGCAAACTCCTTGTGCTGGTGCCGTCAGCTGTCAGTGCCACGCGGGTAACCTGGGCCTCGCCTTCCTCTGAGCAAGGCCCTGTTGTGGCTTGTGGCGTTGTGGACGTGTGCTCGTTAAGAGCGGGGCCGCGCTCAAAACCCATTTTTAAGAGTTTGTCTGAACTATAGCCTCATTTTGCTTTATTGTTGTTATTTATGTATATTATTTCCTTATTTCTCTCGCGGCTGTTGGCGCACTCCCTTCGTCCATGCCTTCCCTCGCACAGCCTGCTGCCAGGCACCTGTGGGGTTGGGTG
>NW_009258383.1:3342887-3349462 GCF_000687185.1 Egretta garzetta
CTCTCCTCTGGACATGTTCCAGCAAGGCAACATCTTTCTTGTAGTGAGGGGCCCAAAACTGAACCCAGTATTCAAGGTGCGGCCTCACCAGCACCGAGTACAGGGGCACGATGACTTCCCTTGTCCTGCTGGCCACACTATTCCTGATACAGGCCAGGATTCCATTGGCCTTCTTGGCCACCTGGGCACGCTGCTGGCTCATATTCAGCCGGCTGTCAACCAGTACCCCAAGGTCTTTTTCTGCCGGGCAGCTTTCCAGCCACTCTTCCCCAAGCCTGTAGCGCTGCATGGGGTTGTTGTGACCAAAGTGCAGGACCTGGCACTTGGCCTTGTTGAACTTCCTACAGTTGGCCTCGACCCATTGATCCAGCCTGTCCAGGTCTCTCTGCAGAGCCCTCCTCCCCTCAAGCAGATCAACACTCCCACCCAGTTTGGTGTCATCTGCAAATTTACTGAGGACACACTCAATCCCCTCGTCCAGGTCTTTGATAAAGATATTAAACAAGACCGGACCCAGAACTGAGCCCTGGGGGACACTGCTTGTGACCGACCGCCAACTTGATTTAATTCCATTCACCACAACTTTCTGGGCTCGGCCATCCAGCCAGTTTTTAACCCAGTGAAGAATACATTGTAGAGGAGCAGTGGCTCCTTCTGGTGCTCTTCGGAACTGTCACTCCTTGGCTATCCCTACTTGCATAGAGAAACAGCACCTTGCTTTATATTTAAAAAGTTGCTTTGCCTCATAACATGTGCACGTTGACCTTATTTTAATTGATTTTCAAAATAAGCAAGTTAGTGGTTTAGTCAATTAATCTAACATCTGATGCCTCTAGCTGGTGAAATAAGCCCTTGAGCTCTTGGTGATGAAAAGAGCAGCACCTTGTGGCACTGTAACATCTTGGCATTGTTGGGAGACTTGGGATCCTTAGGGGACACCTCAGTCTGCTGGGATTGCTTCACCAGGTTTAAAGTCCAATATTGAGCAATTTGGCCTATTTTATCTTGATTTTTGGTGAAATACTATCCTGGCACTTCTCCATTTTGAGTATCTGATGAAGGATTTTCATTCCTTCAATGGGAACAGCCTCCAGGAGAGGGCTAATATTAGTTGAAATGTCCCCAGGAGGCTCAGAGGAGGCTCAGACTCAGTCCTCGGTTTGTTGCGACTAGTGGAAGCAGCTGGGCTGTTGAGAAGACCTTCCAGGGGAGATCATGACAGCAAGGATGGGGATGCTCACCACTTGAATATTAGCTTTCAGAAAGCTGACAGTGTCTCTCTGCGTAGACCACCCTGCTAGTTAGAGAAAAATCTGAAATCTGGTAATTCTGTGCAAAGAAGGCAGATCTGTTCTGGGTTTGCCTGTAAAACAATCAAGTGTTTAATGGCATGGCTTTCATTAAAGTGAACTCTGAGGGCTGAACTGAAAAGTTATATGTTTGTATTGACTCTGTCTACTTTATGTTTACAAAGATGGTTCTTCTGGTTTAAAAAATTAAGGTTTTATTTGTTACATTTTTGTGGGGTTTCTTTTGCTTCTGGAAAAATATCCTGCCAATTTATTTTTAGTTTATTACAAGAATTTCTAAACTTCAGGAGGAAAAACTGTTGACTCAGCATGCATTTATGCCATAAATGTATTGATGAAAAAGTGTTTAAGTGATCTGCAACACTGAAGTCTGCACATTGTTCTTTGAAAAGTTTTTTGTTTTTTGAAAAGTTTTAAATATCTTGCTGTTTGTAATGTGAAGAACAAGCCGCAGTGTACTGATCTTTCTATTCTTTGCCATCATTTCTTGTGCTAATGTTGTAAATGGCTTTTGAAAAATATTTGTTTTGGTAAAACATTGTTCTTGTGAGGATGTGGTGTTACATGATGCAAATCCTTTTTGGTTTTGTGAAGGAGGAGCTAAGAGAACTATGTGAAGAACCAACTGATCCTCAAGCTCAGCAAGAAATAATTAACAGCATTGAAGAAGTTTATTTTTCCAATGATTCCTTTGATATCGTGAAGTATGAGTTAGAGGTAAGTTGTCTTCCTAAAACAAAAGGCAGTAATATAACAAAAAATGAGTGTCAAAAGTATGCTTGTTTCAGTGAGCTATTTTTCATTTTATTTCTTTTATCTTGCATTAATGCAAAGCTGTACCCTCCTGCCTCATCTTGCATTTGAGTGGAGCTTCTAGCATATAGTATTGGTATGGAGTATCTTTTTCTTTAATGTGGTAGAATTAATATCAGTTGTGCTAACAGGCACTTCATAATTTAAACTATTGTGAAAAAGCCAGAATAGTTGGAGGGAAAAAAAAAATCTGTTCTATATTTGGGGTATTTTTGTAGCAAACTGACTGAGACATAATAATTTCAATGAGTAGGGGCGGTGCGTGTATACATATATGGCTTAAAATAAGGTGACTTTGAGGAATTTATGATACTACATGATGTAATTATGATAATACATTGTTTATCTTAACTGATTTATTTCAGTATTCATCATTTGAAATAATGGATTAATTCTGCAAATTAGATTGCAGAAGCAATAAGAATGTTTCTTTAATGGAACTGATTGATTAGTTATTACTACTTGTGTATTTGATGTCCTTTAATTTCTCACTGAATTCAATTTGTTGCTTACATGCAGCGGCTTCCTCCAGTACTTAGTCTTCAAGAACTGGAAGAGTACAGAGACAAATTAAAACAACAGCAAGCTGCTGTAAGTAGAGTTGTTTCCTCTGTACCCTCAGGCAATTTGTTGTATTGTCTGTAAGTGTAGCCAGAAGTGTAACTGAAAAAGTTTTGATTTCTTAAACATTTTAGATGTTAAACATTTTTTCTTCTAATATTATGTTATATGCTTTTATAGTGGAAAATCAGATCAGTAAATCATACAGTCATATGAAATAATGGAAGTAAATCTTGGTGATAAGTATTGTAACAAGGAGCAAATGTGCTAACTATTTCTCTAGAAACTTGATTTTCTGAACGTTCAGCTTTTCCTGTGTATTGCAAGCAAAGTAATATTCAACATAGCACTGAATAGTTTTGGCAATGTAAAACATAAAATATTTTTAAAACTCTAAGGAAAGAGTTGCTATTTTCTCTTATTTTTCATTTGCCAGTTTGTTAATCGTCCACAAGAGCTTCTAGTGAATACTATTACAGAATTATTACATAATAAAACAAATGAACTGTAACAATGAGTAATAACTATAATTTACGGGGGGAAATCAGAGTTGCAGCTTCTGAAAAGCACTTCTTACATTTCAGGATTTTTAAATCATTGATTCATTGCTCTTTTAGAGGTGAATAATATGTTACAGCAAATGAATCTATTAACTGTGGCATTTGGAGAGTATCTGCAAGTGAAATACCAGTAATAATCCCAATTCATGTCTTTAAATGAACGAAATTTACAGAAGGAGAATATTGGATCACTAATGATACATAGAGAACAAGTTCCTTCTGCCTAAGACTGCTTTTCCCAGAATAAGTCTATGAAATTTTGTAAAGTATTAGTGAGAAGATGAGCAGATGAATATTCCGCATTTCTCACCAAGAGGTAAAAGGAAAGAAGTTGAAAGTGGGTGGTGGTTTTTGATTTTGTGTTGTTTTGGTTTGGTTTTTTCTTTTTAGAGTTTAAGAGGATATCTGGTCGTGGCCTAGTTTTGCAAGGGAATACACTCAAGGCTGAGAGAGAACTTCACTGAGATGTGCTGGATAATCCTAATATCTGTTATTAATGTCTTGGCCATTCTGCCTGCATGGTGGGAACTGGTTGCAGCTAGGGGAGTTAGTTTCAGTGCTCAGCTGCTGTTGAAACACATGAACTGGAAGGTGCATGCTGCTAATGAATAATAAGGGTGGGAACTGAGCATGAGGTTTCCAGGAAATATGGCCCCAATGTGTCTTTGTTTTAGAAAACAAAGAAACAAAAACTCTCAAAGCCCAAACCTTTGACAAGAAATGTCCGTCCAGTTATTCCCCTACCATTCCCCCAGTCAGGATTAGGGCTTTCTTGTGTTTTAGTTAATCTAGTCTAAATGCGGTTCTGCTGTCAGAAGGAATTGTTGCTTGGGTTTGTTTTCCACCTTGAGCATGGTCCAAGTTGCTAAAACGTCTTGTATCCTGTATATCATGTCCTTATGTCATATGTCCCGGTCGAGTGTGAGACTGTTGCATGTTTTCTTCTTCTGTCTCAATTATTGTCCCTTTATTTTGTGATATATCATTTAGATTGCTGTCTGTCTTAAAGGAAATTGGTGTCCTTCATGGAAGACAGTACTGAATAAAGTTGTATGTTGTTGGTTCAGTCTTAAAAATATCTTAATGCTCGTTGTGAATAGATTATTAGAGGACTCATGATGTCTGTTGTCAGATCACACAATACCTCTGCTTTCAAAAAAGAATAAATACTGCTTTTTTCACTTCAGTGCTGGTATCTACAGCTGACACAGGATTTTACAATAGTGATTTAGAGATAATTCCAACTTCTAAATTTCTGTAACACAAATCATTCAAATGAGTGTGGATTATCAGTAATAGAGCTCTGATCTTCCACTTCTCACTGACTGTTACCATCTGCTTTTACACAGCTGATCTTGGCCATGCCTTTGGTTTTGGGGTCACTATAGGCTCTGCATTTTCTGTAGTTTCCCTATTACAGTTTTCCATTCCGTTGGATGGATTCCAACTCGCTCAAGACTTCTTTAATATGTGTATTGTGACAGCTTTAATTTCTTTAATCATCTTGGTACAGACAATTTGAATTAGGAGTCTTTCTCGTTGTATGTCTGTTTGGCTTCATTTTAATTAGTAGACTGATATCCTCAGCTGTATCTTTTTTTCTTCAGAAGATGAAATATTTTTTCCTGATGTGATTAGGAAAGAGAAATTGTTTGGTCCCCTCAAAGAACATTGCTGTTTGCGTGCATTGATAGCTGCAGCCATGTTCATTGCTAGCAATTGCAATTCTGGATTCCAAAAGTTAAGAATTAAAAAATAAATCAACACAATTATGTGGAAGATGCCAAAAGGGGTGGGGCAATTTGGAAATTAATAACCTGGGATAATATTACTCATCTAGAGTAAGATTAGTAAGCTCAGAAAGTAAGAGTAAGCTCAGAAATGTAGTATCACTAAGTTCAGGGAAAGAAACAAAGAGGGACATGGCTGCAGCAGATGCTTGAAAGCATTGAGGTGTAGTATCACTAAGTTCAGGGAAAGAAACAGAGACATGGCTGCAGCAGATGCTTGAAAGCATTGAGGTTGGTATTAATCAAGGGTAACTGAGAACTTGCAAAACAAACAAAAAAGCAGTGTAAAAACTGAAAATGTAACACATCCTTTATTCATGTGTACTGCTTGGTGAATCCCTTTAAATAGTGAAGAATCAAAGCATTAGATTTGAAGTAGGGCACTGCATGACTAGCAGGTATATCCCTGTCCTAAAGTTTTTACAGGTACAAGGCTAGCAGAAAGAACAGGTAGGAAAAGGGAGGTGAAAATTTCACAGGATATAGACTGTGCAGAGAACAAAATGTCTTTAGAGCCCCAGGGTCATGTAGGCTTGAGTAGCTTTTGGTCTGATAACATCCTTTTCTGCCACCACCCTGCTCTGGAGTGGTTCTTTTGCTGTCCGGCAGAAGAAAGCTTTATTATTTATAGAACAACTAAGAGGTTTTAAAATAATTTGGTGATTCTGGCTGGCTTTTTTAATGTGGAAGGAGGAAAGCATAGCTAGATATACATCCCTTGTCCAGATTGCCAGCTGATGATATTGGAGTACTGTGAACACCACTTGTGTGCAGGTGCTCTTCCAGAGGGTGGGAACTGACCTGAGGGAGCTGCTGTCAGTTTGTTACAGGAATGCTGACTGAAGATCCCAACTTTGTGCTGTATGACTAATATATAAAAACCTCCTCATCTCTCTTTCCCAGTAGTGCATTGGGGGCTGGCTGACTGTCATAGTCAGTTTTATTTTATTTTCATTTCTGGGAGTATTGTTCCCCAAGAAGAATATAGAGCAATACCAGTAATTTCTTTGTCATATTTGAAACTGTTTCTTCTTAAATATTTGTAGTCCCTGCTGAAAGACAAAATAAAATACACTGTTCTCAAGCTTGCATTTATATGACTGTTAGTGTTGGATTTTTTTTTTTTTTAAGCTTGTGTGTTTGCGTGCAAGAGACTGATCAAGGTAGCAATGCCTGTTTTTAAATTCAGTACAGACAGCAGCTCTCAGTAGCATTCCACTTACTGTTAGTTCAGAACAATGGAGAAAATTTTAAAATAAGCATGCTCTGTACGCTAAAGAAAGGGTATAATGTGCAGAGGGTGAATATTTGTTTCAACATGGATTTTATTTAACACGGTATCAGTACAGGCTGGGGGAAGAAAGGATTGAGAGCAGCCCTGCCGAGAGGGACTTGGGGGTGCTGGTGGATGAAAAGCTGGACATGAGCCGGCAATGTGCGCTGGCAGCCCAGAAGGCCAACCGTACTCTGGGCTGCATCAGGAGAAGCGTGGCCAGCAGGTCGAGGGAGGTGATTCTGCCCCTCTACTCTGCTCTGGTGAG
>NW_009258383.1:3349694-3353162 GCF_000687185.1 Egretta garzetta
CCAGGTTGGACGGGGCTCTGAGCAGCCTGATCTAGTTAGCGGTGTCCCTGCTCCTGCGGGGGGGTTGGACTAGATGACCTCTAGGGGTCCCTTCCAACCCAAAACATTCTATGATTCTATGATTCTATGATTCTATGAATATTAGTCCGAAAGGTAGGTGTCCTTCTGGCTTTCTTAGATCTCCATGGTAGATCGTTAACTTAAATTTGTACTCTAGCAGTACCACAAGCAGAATGTAAGCAGTTTTAGTGTTACATATTACTTCTATTTTCTGTTCTAGCATGTTCCTTAACAAGCAGAGAGGTAAGGGATTAATTTTAAAATGCCCACTAATTCATAGCTGGAACTGTAAAAATTTTTTTTATCTTGCTCCTAAGGAAAGCTGACTGTAACTTTTAGGATTTTTTACCTTATTGTGGCATATTTATTAATAAATTTGAAAACTACAGAACTAGATGATACAGAATCACAAACTTGTAAAACTTTAGTATAGGGATGGCCTACTCAATTGAGATTGCTACCTATCACATGTAATATTCTTCTTTTTAAGGTATCTAAGAAAGTTGCAGACTTGATTCTTGAAAAACAGCCTGCATATGTTCAGGTAAGGCAACTAACAGTCACTTTTTAAGAGTAAACCACTCCATTTTGTGCTGTTATAACACTGCTCTTTTTTCCTTGGGGATTAAATCTAGTAAGTTGTTAGTAGAGACGCTAGTGCCTGGTTGGAAATAGCTGTCTGTGTATGCTAAAACTTTATCTGTAGAGTAAAAAGAGCTAAGGGTGTATTGAGCTGGAAGCCCTTAGGATGATAAAGGCTTTGGCATATGAACATTTTAAGAAGGCCTTCTGGAAAGAATGAATTCACAGGCTTGTCTAATACCTGTAATGGACTTGAACAGGAGCTTCTTTAGTGTCTGTGCTCAGGAATGGTTTCAGATCTTTTTCTGTAAGAAAAAACAGCAATGACCTTTCTTAAGAGCACTTAACCAGAAACCTGCCGCTAATCTCAGGCAGTCATGAGAAGAAAGCATCTAGGAGAAGAACGAGCTAGAAATAGAGCCTTGACCTGTCAAAGATCTCAGAGAGCAAAACCAAGCAAAACTGCTTAGCTGCTTGCAGTAGAATATCAGCACAGCTTCTCTTCTTGCTCCCAAAACATAATTGGAACAGCTGTCATAACGATTCTCTGAAGAGAAGGTGGATTTTTTCTACCGATTTGTTTTTAATAATGCCCCAATACATTTGGTCAGCTCTGTCTGATTTTATCTGATCTTTCCAGGAAACAACAGTGAGAATTCTGCAAAGTGAAAACTTGAGGTTGTTATCAAAGTAGTCTGAGAATTATCCTTTGGTGGATAATTCTGTGTGTGTACAGCACCATGCATAACATTGTCATACCAGTGAGTATGACAATTCTCATTTGGTCAAGAAGCTGGAGAGAGTGTGGGAGGGCAATGATGGCTGCATCTGGTAGTGGAGGTATTTTTTTTTTTTCCCCCCTTCTTTCTGGTTAACCTTCTTTCTATTACATCCTTCCCTTCCTTGCCTTCTGCTTATCAGCTGCTGCACTGTTGCTGTGGGCTAGGGCTTGTACCTCCTGGGTGTTAACCCACGGTAGATGTCATGGAGATGGAATTATTTTCCTTTTTCATCCAGAGGGCACAACTGCCTCTTCTGCTCGCTTGTGCTCATGGCCCGCACACTCAGCCTTAGTGACCTTGAGACCTTGAGACCTTGACATCTGTGCTCTATTTTTTTGCTGGGTAGAAGGAGGAGTGCTGCTGTTTAAAGAAAAACAGGGGGGGTGAGCATTGCTTATGTCATCTTCTGTGATAGCTGGTGGAAGAAAAAAAACTGTAAGGGTAATATTATTTCAGTTTTAGTTAAAGGAATTGGGTGGAAGGCTATTGCAGAAGGAGACTGGGTAAAAGCTACAGTGGTTGAGTCTTCATAAGATAGAGGGGGGCAGAAAGGGTAATTGTACTGTATCAAATCCTTCTGCCCTAGTTCGCTGTTGTGCATGTTTGGAATTGATGCTGTTGAGCAAATGCTGCTTTATCTGAATCCAGCAGCTTTGCTTTGAAAAACCCCTCTCAATGCATAGTAGTACTGTGGAGAATGCGCTTCTTGCATTTAGCTGTGTAGTGTTGATACTGTTATCCCAGCAAGATCTTAGGGAGGTGCACAAGTTTTATACCAAAAAGTTTTTTCAGATGTTCCAAAGGGACAGTTAAAAATCCATCGTGCCAGTAAGAATCCTTTAAAAACATTTCTCAGTGCATATTTGCCTGATCACGTTAAAAATCCTTCGGTGTTACTTATGGGCATAGGCTTGCACAGAGTTATTCTTGTTAGTAGACTTGGTAGAGATTTCTGGTGGGCATCATGGGACTCATTTTCCCATTGACTGGTGAAATGAACTTCCTGATGTGCTGTGGGTACTTTGTAATGGTAGCTTCAGTTCAGTGTCCAATTACAGTAACAGGTCATTAGAAAAGCAAAAATGCAGTTGACTCTGTCTCCTGGACACGTTTCCACTGTGCAAAGGAAAGTGTGGGGGGAAGTCATGGTTTGCACCCCATTCTTAGTATGAAGTACTGGTTTAACAGGCACTACTGTGGGCTGAGAGAGGCATGGCACAGACAAGGCAAGGGTTTTATAGTTTTCCCTTCTCCTTGGAAGCAAAGGCATGCTTTAGGAGCAACCAATGGGTAGAAGATTGTCTTTGAGACAAGAAAAAATGTATTCAGCCCTAAATTCTGACAGAAGACTCCCTCTGGGGACCATTAGGCTGCACTCTCTCCCCGTGCCTCTCCATCCAGTCATGTTTGAAGGAGAGATTTTACAGAGTCTTTGCAAGAGGCAAGACTGGAATGGAGTCGCTCCTTACTGTATGCTTTTCCTCATGAAAAAGGGGACAATGGCCTTTTGAATAGCTCTGACATTTGCAAAGTATGTTTTTAGTGAGAATTAGGTACTGAGGAAAGTAATCTTTGAATTTGATTTCTTAAGATATTATGCATATCAGCAGCTCAGCTGTCATTTTTCCAAAAGCAGCATTGGTAACATAAAGGAGGAACTGGTTTTGGTGAAAGATTCCACTCAGTAATTTATCAGAATTACTTGTATCTTCGGAGACTGACAGGAGAGCTGATCTTAAACTGAACTAAACTTTAAACTTGTTTTTTGCTTGTCATATCTTTAGAATTAGATTAGTTTTCAAAGTGAAAACCCCTTGGAAAGCACTTGATATGTTTTGAAATGGTAAGCAGTACTAAAGAAAAAAAAAACCTATTTTTTTTCTTTAGTGTGGGGAGAGTGTTCACTTTTCTGCAGTGCTGTTCCTAACAAATGAAATCCTAATAGGTATATTAAAAAAATAATATTTTTAAAGAAGTTGAAATTATGCTAGGCACTTCACAAAGTCAAAATCAAATCAAATTCATGTCACCTGTGCTGAAGAGT
>NW_009258383.1:3353239-3364326 GCF_000687185.1 Egretta garzetta
CAGCAGGATACAGTTAACATTCATTATGAAGTGACATCAGTGAATTGGTAGAACACAAGTGCTTCTAAACAAGAAAATGCTGTGTGAAAAATTATTTTTGTTTGTTTGTTTGTCTTGCTGCTTTCTGGCATAGTAAACACTGTGCTTCTGTCCCTGAAGCTTTGATGATTCTGCTGTAGTGCATTAATGGTATAGAGATTTTTAGGCTACATGTACGGTATAGAAATGTCCCACTGCAATGAAAATGTATTTCATGTATCTTTCTTCAAAAGAGAATTGTATTTTAAAAAACAGTTTATATTAATGTTACATTCCAGTCCTTAGCATATATAAAATGATGAAACAAGTAATATATTAAGTAACCCTAAAAAGTCATTGTAACATCTTAAGAGAAACCTACTAATCACTAGTCTTTGTTGGTGTCTAGCACAACTTTAACTTGTTTATTTATTTAACCTGTTGTCTCTCTGTAGGAACTTGAACGTGTTACATCATTGCAGACTGGCCTTCAGTTAGCAGCTGTTATTTGCACAAATGGAAGAAGGTATCGTGCTTAAATAATGGCAGAGACTGAAAGGGGGGAAAAGTATTTAATAAGAAAACTGTAAACCCCGGAAGTTTGCTTGCTGATGATATTTCCCATTTATGTCCTGAATGGAATTAGCAATAGCAGTTAAAGATACTGAAACAAATACCAGCTGCTTTCTCTCTTGCAGCTCTCATTCTTTCAATTACGAGTTCTCTTTAAAACAGGAACCTTTTGAGATACACCATTGGTCCACAGACAAGTTCTGCAGAAGGGAAAACATACCTACTTAGTAGTCTGTTGGTATCATCTAAATTTCTGGGTTTCCCTAATAATGCCGACAACCTTGTTTTCTAGCATGTATTTTGATTGACATGTTAGAATTTATTAGAAATGTTTTATTTTACATATTGTCAAAGATTATGTTCATTTTTAACTTTTGCAGACACTTAAATATAGCAAAGGAAGGCTTCACACAAACTAGTTTGGGGCTTCTTGCAAATCAAAGGAAACGACAGTTGCTTATTGGACTGCTGAAGTCTCTGAGAACAATAAAAACACTGGTATGTACAGTTGGTTTTGTTCAATGGCAAAAAAGGTTTTCTTAATTTTTGTGTAGTTACCACTTTTTTTTTTTTTTTATTTTTAGCAAAGAACTGATGTGCGTTTAAGTGAGATGTTGGAGGTAAGTCCCTGCCAGACTATTGTAATTTGAAGCTATTCTAAGGCTACTTCTGTCTGTCATCTTAATTTTGTCCCTCTTTCCTTCCTCCTGCAAACAGTCTACGTGTGTGTGTGTGTGTGTGTGGTGAAATTATATTTTTATTCTTTTTTTAAATGTTGTTGGAAATACTTCATATCAAATTAGATGCTCCCTATGCTGGGTGGAGGGTAGTCTTTTCTGTCAAAGACTGATCCTGTCTTTAGATCTGGGCACTGAGGCTTGAGTTAGTTCAGTAAGAGTGCTGTGGAGTCTTCACTCCCTCCCTACCCTCAACTTACACTTCTTTTCTGGCCTTAGCTTGATATTTGGAAGAAAAATAAAGGTGAGCTTTAGCTGATTGTTGATACGCTGGATCTGGATAAAGTACTTCTGGTATATTACTGTACACATTTTTATATGGGCTTCCTACTTAGTATTTTATTTGTAAGTGTAATAGTTTCCTTATTCATTGGGTTGGCTTTTTAATAGTTAGTTGCAGAGAACATTGCAGTATGCAGGACATGACACTGAAAATTCTACTGACGCAGTATGTATACTGCCTAAAAATGCAGTAGATCCTACACAGAGCAAAAGATCGATCTTGTCTTAAGGTGATTAATTGTATGAAAGACAGCTTCAGAATTTTATTGACAACTATATTTTAATCATGTAGTGTAACAATTTTGAATTGCTAATTTGCCAAATATTTACAGCTAATACTGGATGGAGCATCATTATGATAATCCCTAGTTACCAAATTTGGAAATGGAGTCTTAATAATTGTAACTCTTAAGTTCTTTGAGTTTAATTCCGTCTTGGGTAACACACCTTGTCTCAGCACACTCAGCAAGAATATATTAATTTACAGGTTGCATAAACAGTGCCTTTGCCCAGTAAGCCCTTGTACAACGATTAGCTTTTCATTTCTGTGCTGTATTGTATTGCATATAAAATCAGGTCTTCACTGTCTACTGGTAGGAGTTGTCTTGCAACAGAGGTGAGGGTGCTGCGTTCACACACAGACCCTAATGCCTGTTCATAATAATTTGCCAGTGATTTTTAAATGTGAAAGGCTGAAACTGCTCTTTTTGGCTAAGTGCAGTTTTAGAGCTGTGCTCAGTATCAGTTCCCAATAAGGTATCCCAGATACTGGCCAATTTTTGTCTTTTCTCCAAGAAGTAGTTATAGCTTGGAATGTACATGAGAGCTACTATTTGCCATTCACAGAGGAACATTTAGATAGGGTTCCCAATTAAAAAAAGACAAGACACAAAGCTATAATAACTTACAAGGGTAAGCTGCATCTGGGATATATTAGTAATCTATGTTATGCAAGGCTTTCTGATTTGAGCTCTGTTAGACTTAACGGAGCAAGTACCATACCAGGTTTCCAATGGAGAAGGATGCAAAGAGCTGTAAATGCTGCAATCATTTTAGATCAATGTACTGTTCTGTTTTCACCTAATGGATAATGTGTTCGGGGGTTTTTTTGTGGTTTTAGCTAAATTTGATCTGCATTAGAATGCTGCTGTTAAAACCATTTTCATTTCAGAAACTCCTTTATGATAATTGCTGAATATAAATTGCTTTTGCGTTTTTACTCTTCCGTCAATGACTTTGAAATTCCACTAACAGCACATTTGAGCTCTCTGAAGCGCATAATATAACGGATATAATTAGGACAAAAAAGGGAAGCTCTTAGCTATTAAAGAGGGTTTTCCTTCCTTTGAGAGCCTTTCTGGACCTGTATCTAATAGAAAACAAAAATAGTGGTTATACCCAAGGCAATACCGGTGTTCTGTTGGCAAGATCCTGGGGTTTTGCACTTTTGTGTGTATGTGTTTGTTTTGGCTTTGTCCTGGCGTCTTCATGTACTTCCTGATTGATCGGTCTACCTGTTGGATATGCTTCTTATAAATTAGGACAATATTTCCCTATTTTTTTTCTAAATTATGTTCCTTTTGTCCTGGGGCCTTTTGTGAGCTGGTTGTCTTTAAATTAATTAGCTGTAGAATTTGTCAAATTAAATAGTGTTTATTTGGGCATAATGTTGGAGTGTGTCCCTTGTCTGGTTTTGAGGTTTTATAAACTACAGTAACAGCCTGTGAGTGCCTGAAATTACCTCTTTCATTGCTCATTAATAGATCATATTGTATTAACAAATGTTTGAAAACCGGGAAGCTGTTAGTTCTTTTGTAATAAAAACTTGCTGATATGTTTTGTATGAATGCATAAGGAAACAAAACATCAAGTCAATTGCATAAGGTAATGTAACACATAGCATTTTCTGATGTTGCTAATGTTGCCTGTTTCTAATTCTAAACTGCTTGCCCCTGAAGTTCTGCAACAGACCCTCACTCATTTCCTTTAACTTTACTGTCTAGATGTAA
Source organism: Egretta garzetta (assembly GCF_000687185.1). Classification (NCBI taxonomy): domain Eukaryota; kingdom Metazoa; phylum Chordata; class Aves; order Pelecaniformes; family Ardeidae; genus Egretta; species Egretta garzetta. The sequence continues at coordinate 3,356,859 of NW_009258383.1, forward strand.
GAGGCAAAATACTTTGTTCCTAATGTTTATACGTAAGCATGCAAGCAAAAATGGGTGTTGCAGTGCTTGCTTCAAAAGCCAAATTAGCTTTCCATTGTGTTTCATCCTAAGGAAGAAGACTATCCAGGAGCTATTCAGCTGTGCTTGGAATGCCAGAAAGCTGCCAGCACTTTCAAACACTACAGTTGTATAAGGTAAGGTGACGTTGTGCAGATTTCAGCTTCTGTATGATATTATTTGTAAATGGTATAAAACAGTGATCATTAATTCTCATTCTTTAAAGCAGCTTTTAATTTTCTGTTTAGAAAAGTACAACAGAGGCATTTATAAAAGCATCCTCTGTAGTTTCCCCCCACACTCCCTGTACCACTACTAGCCGGTATCATAACACTATATAATCTATGTTTGGGCTATGTCATTGTTTTGTAACTGTTGCAGTATGTTGGCAGGTAAAGTTTCAACTAAGGCTGAATTATAACTGTGCTACAACCTGTATCCTAGAGATACCAGAGCTAATTTTTTAATAAGCAAGTTTATATTCTGGAATTAGTTTACCTACAGCAAGGTGGCTTGTGGAGGATAACTCACACTGATTGTTGGCAATGAAATTAGCAACTGCAGAGCTTCATGCTGTCATGGAGAAATTGCTTTCAGAACCGGAACTAATTTGAATATCTGCAGTTCCTAGCTTAGAAAGACTTGATGTTTCCATTGCTTTTTAGAAAGAAAAAAAAAGAATTGGGTAAACATTAAGTTCAAAGTCATAATAGATATTACAGTAAAGGAGTAAAACAAAGTGAATTTTGGTGTTTCATCCACTAAAAAGATCATTGGATTAATTAGATTTACTTTTTGTGTTATGTTTAATTAGAATTTTAAACTTGTGGGTAAAATTCTGAAATGGTTTGATATGCTGTTGGAATGCTGTCTGACTTAGAAGAGCCAAAATCTGTGAAAGCACATGCTTTGCCTCTCTCTGTCCTCTAAATCTATGCTTTGTTGCAACTTCAGAGTAATTACCCATAATCCTTGATTTCAGTTTAGGACATGCTTTTGAGGTATAGTTGCTTAAGGATCCGAAGATGCACCAAAAAGTATATAAAGTTAGAAATTGTACCTAGAAATAAGCCTCTCTCTATTCTGAAGTCAGATTTCAAAGCTGCTTTTTGCTTTCTTTTTAATTCCATAAAACTTGGGTGTAGATATAAATTGACTGTTGTCGCGAATGACTGACTTTACACAATTTTGATTTAGTAGCAGTTTAGAATTTATTTGTGCCTTTACAGCAAATCGATGGATTGGATTGTGATATTTCAATAGCACTCAATCATCAATTGATTAACAAAGTGATTTGATAAAATTAATCAAAATGGCTACTTAGTTAAATATTGAAAGATGGCAAGGTTCACTCTATTACTGTGTGGGAGAAGTACACAAAGGAAAATTAAGTTACACTCGGGTTAGAATGGTTCACACAGAGACCATGGATGCAGAGAATAAGGAGGACCCTCCTGTTGAGTCCTGAGGTTCTTGCTTTCTAAAGTCCTTCTCAGAGAGGAGTCTAGGTGTGGCAAGGTCCAATCATAGTCTCAGACTTGGTCAACGGTTTATGTCTAAGGATAATGTATATCTAGCAGCAGTCTAAGACTCACTTTGAATTAAATCACACATTTAAAGATTACTTAAATTGATTCACACATGCATACACACAGACATGATTATATTTTTATACACACACACACACACACACACATAATATAAAGGTATACCTGCTAAAAATTCCCCTCTAGTTCACTGAAATACTCACATCGAATGTCTTGGCATTTCTCAGCAGGCGAGGGTTGAGCCTCAAGGAGTGACAGGTTTCAGCCCAGGCTCCGCTGTTGGTCTCCAGCGATGGACCTCTGATTTTTGCAAACTTGAGAGTTTGTGAACTCTGAGAGGCCACCTGTTCAGAGGGAGATACTGGTTGCAGCCTGCTGTGGCCCAGGAGAGCTCAAAGGGCCTCACTTAGCACCGCTGTTTAGAGGGCCATGAGATGATTGGCTTTAGCTGTTAGTAAATTTCCATCCTGGCCGCAATCTGGGTCTGTAATTACGGGAATTCCAGTAACAATGGTACCACTTTGCTCGGGTTACGATCCAGGTGAGGTATCTTCCAAGGCTGTCGGGGGATAACTGTTCCTGCTCTCGCTCCCTGCCTTGACCAGCCAACTGGTGTTTCTAGTACGGGCGGTGCCACTCACTGCCTCAGCCATGCAGGAGTTCCTGGTACAGTTAAGAGGCAATTAACTGACCAACTCCTTGCACAAAGGCCAAGGTCTGGTTGAAATTCCTGAGATCGTAAAGCGGTCCAGGAGAAGAAGGTGGGGGGGATACAATAGCACAACTGTACAGTCAGCATTTGCTTACATATATTAAAATTTTGAATCCCTTCCTTATATAGTAGTGAATGAAAACTATTTTTTCTTTTTTGAATGTTGAAAAATCACTGTGATTTCCCTCAGTCCTTGATAATTTAGTTGTTGAGAAGCAAGATGACTCCTGAACAACTTTTGCTCTGCTTGACTCTACCTTCTGTAGAGAGATGGGTCTTGCAGTCTTCAATACCTGTGTCTCATCTATACTTTTCAGTAAGCTCTCCTTAGTATTTATTGCTCTTTCTGATGCTGTGTGGAAGGCTTGTTGCATGTGGAGAAACAACAAGGAAATACTGGCTACTCAATTTAGCGTTTAATGCCAGCTCTTTCTGATGTAGTCTTTTCTATTTAAACCTTTCTTTGGAGGGTGTTGTATCCAGGTTATATAACTGAACCAAAAAAAGGGGGGGTGACGGGTGTATCATTTAAGTGGAGAGAACTAGGTAGGGAAGCTAGAAACTATCTTTTGATAGTTAACATAGACCCCTTAGGAGAAGATTCAGAGCACAGAAGTAAGTTTTCTAAAATCAGGTATGGTGATTATTCCATGAAAATTCTGTGCTTTCCGTACTTGAAGAGAATATTCTGACTATTTCTTGGTTGCTTTGACCCTTCCAAACAAAAACATAGTAGTCCTATTTTGTGTCTTATTTTTCTGGCTGGTGTTTAAAAATTTCAAAAGCTGATTGTTGGAAGGAAGCCATTGTGCCTTTCTTTGTCCTAAATAGTTTCTCTTATGGTAGCTATTTTTAGTAACCTTTCTATACCAAATATAGCTCAGAGAAGTGAAATGATGGTCTTAAAAAGATTTTCTGACAGTTATGTAAGCTTAAATTCTTTTTTCCTATAGTGTTTCTTTTTTTTCCTGTACTGTTTCTGTAAGGGGTTCCTGAGCCACAATTAGAAGTTACTATACCATAGTCTGCAAAGTCTTTACAGCCCTGACCTTTGTGAATATGTTCTGCTGTAGACCACAGTGCCAAATCAAAACATTTAGAGCATGCAGTTCTTGGGCGTTGGGAATGTCTTTGAATGCTTGGTTAAATCCTAGCAGGATGGGGTCTTGTCTGGTCCCTCTTAACACTGTTGCATTATAAACCTAGGATAATGTGCTGCTGCAGCAGATATTTTAATTTGAAGTGTTAGGAGTACTGCAAATGCCTGCAATAAGTGTGTTTCAGTAACAGCAGTAGTGTGGCGATGCTACTCTGACACAGTAACAGCAGGTTAATGATTTATAAGTTACTATATTGTGGCTCAGTAACAGGCAAATGTGTTTTTTTGAAACAAGAAACTTGGTGTGAAATGTCACTATGATCAGTAGTTTTACTTTAAACATTTTTTTCTTTCATTAATAGTGAGTTGAATTCGAAACTGCAAGACACCTTGGAACAAATAGAGGTAAGAATTAATATATTGATGTTTAGTACATGTTAGTATTTAACCTCTAGGTACTAGAGCTTTCTAATACATTGTTTTTAGCAGTTACAGAACGTGCACATTTCTTTCAAATACTGTCTTTAGAATGCTACAGTCATTGCATTCATGTAGACTTCTGTGCTGCAGTCAACCTAAATGCTCCATAATACATTACCAAACTTACGAACCCAGCTCGCTAATTGTGCCCACTCTAAGTGATAAAGCAGTCAAAGAAAATAGGCACATAACATTTGAAGTACTGGGGCAAAGGTATGCTCCCTGTATGATGAAGATTTATGGTGGTTTTCAGTCCATGAACTGCTGTGAGTTCTTCAGACTACTCCTAAATAGCTGTGCAAAGTAAATTAGCAGCATGCCAACAGGTTTGGATAAGGTACACAAGAGATCAGAGTTTCACTAGAAATTTTAGAGGTCAGCAAACTGGAAATTGCTCGATAGGGCCAGTGCTAAGCTATAGGAAGTAAGACTTGAATGGTTAGGAAAGAGGTCACTAGATGCCAGGTGCCCACCAAAGCCTCTCTATCACTCCCCCTCCTCGAGTGGACAGGGGAGAGAAAATGTAACAAAAGGCTTGCTGAGGTAAGGACAGGGAAAGATCACTCTGCAATTACTGTCAGGGGCAAAACAGACTCGACTTGGGGAAATCAGTTTAATTTCTTACCAATCAAGTCAGAGTAGGATAATGAGAAAGTAAAACCTGAATCTTAAAACACCTTCCCCCTACCCCTCCTTGCTTCTTGGTCTTAACTTCGCTCCTCAGTTCTCTACCTCTTCCCCAGCAGTGGCGCAGGGGGTTGGGGAATGGAGTTGCAGTCAGTTCATCACACATTGTCTCTGCTGCTCCTTCCTCCTCAGGGACTCCTCACACTCTTCCCCTGCTCCAGCGTGGGGTCCCTCTCATAGGAGGCAGTTCTCCACAAACTTCTCCAATGTGAGTCCTTCCCATGGGCTGCAGTTCTTCACAAACTGCTCTGGCTTGGGTCCCTTCCTCAGGGTGCATCCCTTCAGGAACAGACTGCTCCAGCGTGGATCCCCCACGGTGTCACAAGCCCTGCCAGAAAACGTGCTCCAGTGTGGCCTTCTCTCTCCACGGGTCCACAGGTTCTGCCAGGACCCTGCACCAGCGTGGGCTTCCCACGGGGTCACAGCCTCATTTGGGTCCATCTACCTGCTCCAGCGTGGGGTCCTCCCTGGGCTGCAGATGGATATCTGCTCCACTGTGGACCTCCATGGGCTGCAGGGGGACAGCCTGCCTCACCATGGTCTTCACCAGGGGCTGCAGGGGAATCTCTGTTCTGGTGCCTGGAGCACCTCCTGCCCCTCCTTCTGCACTGACCTTGGTGATGGCAGAGTTGCTCCTCTCACATATCCTCACTCCTCTCTCTGGCTGCAATGGCTGTTGCACAGCTTTTTTCCCCTCCTCTTAAATACATTATCGCAGAGGCACTACCACTGTTGCTGATGGGCTCAGCCTTGGCCAGCAGCAGGTCCACTCTATTGGATGTAGGGGAAGCTTCTGGCACCTTCTCACAGAAGCCACTCCTGTAACCCTGCCACTACCAAAACCTGGCCACCAAACCTAGTACACTCCACTACTAGGTAATTTTGAGTTGGAACTTGGCAACCTTTTTGTAAGAAGTCTAGTAATGTCTATATGTATAAAGTATATGTAGCACATGTAAAGCCTATACATGTAATGCGTAGTAGGAAACTGAAATAGCTATCTGCAGTTCTCTATGCTTCTGGTCATGTGCTCTTTCTGCTCATGTGCATGTATTACTGTAGCTCATTATTTAATTCCCTGTAAAATTAGAACTTTGTTATATTTTCTTTATTTATGCCTTTGTACTTCTGATTTCTTGCAAAGCTTTTTTTTGTTCTTTCACTGTTACATGTTCTATTCAGCACATGGTTGGTTTGAAAGAACTAATGAAATGATTGCTTTCTTCTCAGTCTCACATAGGTCAGTCGTTAAACTTTTTTTTTTTTAAGATCGCTCAGCTCGCATTCCTATTGCTTTCATTTACTTGCCATTTATTCCTTGTGAACAAACATTGATGCTGCTTAAAAGGAGACATGCATCTTTACTTCCTTCCAGTAACAGCTTTGTAGAGCAAATTCTGCTCATACTAAAGTCTGGTAAAGTGTGCCATGTTGTTTGATGAAAGCAGTTCCTAGCTAGCTAAATATTCAAGATTTTAATTTATTACTTGTGAATTTATAGAAATATTTTCCTCATGTAAAAGTATCTTATTTTCTGCTGGAATTATGTCTATGGATATGGGAGAAATGTAAGTCATCCTGAGGATCATAGAGTGTTCCTGTGAAGTACATGCTCTATATAGAATCATATTTTTTGTGCTTAAAGAAAATATTGATCTGCTTAAGAAAAAAAAAACCCCCACACCCCCCAAACCAACCAAAAAAAACCCCTAAACACCTGAACCCCAACAGCAACACCCCCTCACCCCTCCCACTCCCCCCCAAAATCTCTAGGATTAAAATCCATAAATATTTTGTGGCTGAGTAAGTAAAAGTACACAGGGACTAAACAACCATCTCCTGTGGTTTCTGTTTGCAAGAGCAGCAAACGCTACATTGCAAGATCCTTAAATAATAAAAAATTGAAATGGCTTTAGTGACTAGCAAGGAGAGAAAATAACTGCTTGTTGTATATGTTACCATGTGTTACTGAATCTTGTTTTCTTTTCTTGCATTGTTGATTGAAAATAACTAGAGTTAAGCTGTGTATCTCTGAATGTATTATAGCATCTAAGTGAGGATTATGTTCTTAAGCTACATGGTCAAATTCTTGGAAGCTTTATTAGTTAGTCATTAAGTATATGATCCTATTTTAGTTTTTTTTTCATTCAGTGCACATAATAGATTAACTTCATTTATTGCAAAGCTGTTCATTATTCTCAGACACAGCTCTGGTGGCAGAACTAGTAATTGTGTATATGTATGCGTGTGTGCTTTCTTTTGTTTCTCCTATGGTACTGATCATTGTGCTGGTACAGTACTCTATAAATGACATTTCACAATGAACTTTTAAGTCAGATAGTGTTAATTCCATTTAATAGATGGCAGTCAAAGAGTTAAGAAGTCTATAACTGAGTTGCTTGAACTGAAACACCTGTGGAGCATTTTCTTCTTTTTTTTTTCCCCCAGACCTGGGTTTTTCTTAGGAGTGTGAGTAGACCAAGTTAGAAATCCCAGCTCTCCCATATTGGGGTGCTAGATCTTCTCAAAGTAAACATCACTTTAAATTTGACCTCAGTGAAGTAGTGTAATTTTTACTGTGCTTGTTCTTGGAAATGGTGGAACTGTTTGGCTGACAGAAATTTCAGACTGAAGTACTTCAGGCTGCAAGAAGTAATATTTGAGCACCTCAGAATATTCCAGTAATGTACAGTCTTGGCTATTTTACAAGCATAATTATCAGATTGTTTAAATAAACATATTTTCCTCACTTGTTATTAAGTAATGTATTACTTGACCTGTTTTGATTAACACATTTTTTTTCCTTCATGTATGTAGGAACAATTGGATGTAGCGCTTTCCAAAATATGCAAGAACTTTGATATCAGTCATTACACAAAGGTTCAG
>NW_009258383.1:3364342-3375790 GCF_000687185.1 Egretta garzetta
GCAGGCTTACAGGCTGCTTGGAAAAACACAGGTTAGTACTCATGTTCTGAGTAAGTCGCAAAGAACAGCAGTATAACAGCATGAAGCTTTGAGTGCTGTGACAGAAATTTATTTTCCTAATTTTCATGGTTTAACCCCAACCAGCAATTAAACACCACACAGCCTCTCCCTCACTCACCATGGTGGGGTGTGAGAGAGAACTGGAAGAGCAAAAGTGAGAAAACTCGTGGGTCGAGATAAAGACAGTTTAATAGGGAACGCAAAAGCCACGCACGCGAGCAAAGCAAAGCAAGGAATTCATTCAGTGCTTCCCAAGGGCAGGCAGGTGCTCAGCCATCCCCAGGAAAGCAGGGCTCCATCATGCGTAACGGTTACTTGGGAAGACAAACGCCATCACTCTGAATGTCATTGTCCCTGTCCCCCTCCCACCTCCCCTTCCTTATTCTTCCCCAGCTGTATGTGCTGAGTGTGACATCATACCTTAGGGTATCAATGTGGTGTGGAATATCCCCTTGGTCAGTTGGGGTCAGCTGTCCCAGCTGTGCCCCCTCCCAGCTTCTTGTGCACCCCCAGCCTGCTCGCTGGTGGGGTGTGGTGAGAGGCAGAAAAGGCCTTGGCTCTGTGTGAGCCCTGCTCAGCAGTAACGAAAACATCTCTTGTGTTGTCAACATTGTTCACAGCACAAACCCCAAATATAGACCCATACCAGCTAATATGAAGGAAATTAAGCCTATCCCAGCCAAAACCAGCATGCTATTGCTGATGAATCTTGCTGAGTATACAAAGGCTTTTATAATGCTCAGATAATTTAACAATACTTGCTAAAGGTAAACTATGTGTTACTGTAGCTTTTTGGACATGGTATAACTGTAAAAGTTCCGTATTTCAGCTCTGTTTATAATGCTATTTGCATTTGGGCATGTGAGTACTATTTTTTTATAGCTAGGTCCATGTGACTGAGTTGTGCACAACCTGTATCTTGCATGTGTGCATTCCCATTTTAAATTGTACTTGAATGCCACAGGAATGAAGGTATCAGGAGATGTTTTGTTGGCAACAAAATATGACACGAGGCATGTCAAACTCATACTGTGGATATGTTCTAGGAGTTAAATCTCTGTGTGCCTAGAGCCTTTATTTATATAAATAGTAGGTCTAAACTCACCAATAGGATGTAGTTCTCTTCTGTTGGTGCACTACCTTGACGCTTAGGATGGTTTCTCTGGGGAGGTGGTGAACCCATTTCCTTCTGAAACAGATATGAAGTGTGGGAGCCAAGTACCAAGCTCCTGTGAAGTAAAGAGGGGTAAGGAGACGAAAAAGTCCTGGAGGCATCTTTTATCAGTGATCAGTGTTCATAACATAGTGAGGCTAAATGTGGTGGTGCCAATGTAGCGATGAAGTTTTGCTTAGAGAAGACATTTCTTCAGAAAGCTGGAGCTGCTGAAGATCATGTCAAAATGCCTGTCTGCTGATAAAGACAGGACAAGAACGCCATTCGTTTTTATTATGCTTGGGTTTTTTTAATATTGTTTCTCACTGTTCAGAAGTGTGTCTGACATTAGAATGCCTTTTTTGGGGTTGTTTTTAAATTTTTGTTTGGTTTTTGTTTCTTCCTAATGAGAACCTTTCTAGCGAAGTTGAGTTCTTTTTCCGTGGCTTGACTGTGATAACAGTGTAGCTCTGCAGTAAGGATACTTCCCATGCTTTGACAATGTGCAGAATTATTGGAGTGCCTAAAGACTGAAACTTTAAATCAGGGAAGATTAATTAGACTTTTCCTTTTTTAGTGCATTGTATGCAATTTCTGTAGATTTCAAGTAGATACAATGCACTTACTGCTCTGAAGTCTAGTGCATGGTACATTGAGAAAGGCAGATTTTTTTTGTTAGAGAGGAATGAAGTTTCTGAACAAAACAAACATTTATTACTGCATGGTTTTGCCTGCTCTGTTCTCATGATAGTGACTTGGTTTTGTCATTATTTTTATTATTATAAAAATGTGTGTTTTGAACTTGTTCTAAAAAGAGTTTGGTTGCATCATTATTGAAATATCTCCTAATATACTGATTATTAGCGTCTTGAAACAGAGAGAAAATTCAGTGTCTGAAATGGACTAATGCTATCTCCAGTTCATTAACAAAGGATCAGGGAAACAGCCCGACCTGAAACTCGGGCATGGTTATGGCAAAACTTGTATGTTATATAGTCATCGGTGTTTAGTGCAGGTACTGATTTTTTTTTTTTTTTTTTTCTGAAAAAAGTAAGTTTTGTTAAGCAGATGTCATATTTTGTTTTTATGGCAAAGTGGGGTTTTGTAAGGAATTTACTGTTGTGATGTGCATACCTTTCTGTAGCACTTAATCCTACTTTATATTCTTTAAGGCAGAATTCATTTTGGCAAGTGGATGGATTGAAGACTTTGTAATTGTGGTTTTAGTTTTATTAATTGCAAAAGAAATATATTTATTTTAGTTGGAAGTGTTTCCAATGGGAAAGATAGCACTGATATCAACTAATTTCTTTTTGACACATTCATCAATGGTTGGGAGGGTAAATGAATGAATGAGTAAATTCTATAATTAAATATATTATATACATGTAAAATTAATATTTACTAGTGATAATCTCACAAACTGGTGAGTTACAGAGAGAAGATGTCAGAGGAAACGAATTTTACTGGTAATACCTGAACTCTTTTACATTACCATGTTGTAATACTGCAAAGTTCTATGTGAGGTATTTTTGAAACAAAGATTGGAGGCCATGCTTACTATCTCCTGTGTTCAGTACTGAAAAAGACTTACATTAAAAGACTATGGCATATGACAAATTGAATTTTACTATTTGATTTTTATGTTACTCCTTTTCTTTCAGACAGCAATGGACCAGTTACATATGCACTTCACTCAAGCCATTCACAACACTGTATTTCAAGTGGTCCTTGGATATGTGGAGCTGTGTGCAGGAAACACAGACACCAAGTTTCAGAAGTTACAGTACAAAGACCTGTGTACAGTATGTAATTCTTGCATATATGTATATTTTTTAAGCTGAATTTTTCCACTGTTGTAAGTGTACCCTATGTAAGTAGGGACTCGATTATTAAAGTAACCTTGCAGCTACTATAGTTTCTTAATACCACTCGGAGGCTAATTGAGAGATTGGTTATTCACAACTTAATGCTGGTTTTGATTGCACTAAACCTTAACACTTTGGAGTTAGTGTACACACCCTCTAAATAAATGTAAAGAAGTGAATCGTAGGATACAAACAGGAGATCAAGATTTCAGAATTCCCATGTCTTCAGTGTAATACACTACTTACTAGAATCACTGTTAGCTTTGAACTTTATTTCAGTGCATTTCGGCAGTATTCACAATTTCAGTAAGGATTCTTGTAAAGACGCTAACTTAATTGGAGTCTTCCCACTACTCCTAACTGTATCAGGTTCATTGCACTTTTAGTTTCAAGGTAAGGGACAGCTGTAATATTGAGATACAAAAGCCTGATTATAGGCAGATCACAGACTGGGCATAACCACGTATTTTCCTCTAGTATTTTAGATGCAGTTTCTTGCATGTGTATATTTAGTTTATTTTTTAAAAAATGTTGTTAGAATTAATTACTGTATTTTGAGTAGTATTTTTAGTTCACTCTTTAATTCTTTAACTTCTGATCTTACTGTTACACCCTGAGAAATTTTCTTAAACTTTGGTGGTGGGGAGAGAGGGTGTGAGATATTTTAGGTGGTTGTCACATTGATATAAAACTGTGTTTGTCTCGAATGTTTGTTTGTTTCAGTCACAGACTCAGTCCTCATCGTATTTCATCAACTGAAGGGCCCACCCCATCAGTTGCAATGTATTAAATAAAATAGAGTCACAAGGACAGTAAAGTTCATATTCTGAAACTCGTCCCTTTCACGTCTCAGATCTCCTGGGACTGTGTAGCTTCAACTTGTAAACAGCACACCTGTATTGAAAACTGTTTCATTGTGAAGGGGTGTCCCTTTGACTTAAAAGGCTTACATAATCTAAGAGCCTTCATGTGAGTGAAAGTGGATTATGAAAAATTAATTTATTGGGAGTAATTGACGTAAGTATTAGTGAACAGAATGAGTAAGATTCCAGATAGGTTGTATTTGCACTTCACTGAGATGAATTCTGGTTGAAGAAAGCCAGCAAACCCTGATCTCTCTTCTCCAGGCTGCAGCCCTTTTGTACTTCTGCTTTAACTCTTTAGAGGGTGTTTTTGTTTTAATTTCTTAGTTTCTAATGCTCTTTTTTCCCCGAGGTGTTTTTTTTTTTTTGCTTTATACTCCTATATGCCCTTCAGTATTATTTCTCATTCTTTGCTAAAATTTATGATACCAAGCCCATTTATTTACACTTACAAATGGTATTACTGAGCTCCTCATGGCATCTTCTAAAATACAGATTGCGTGGTGCTGTTGATCCTTACCCTTTACAGTGCAGAAGGATCTTTTGGATCGCTGGAAATGCCATATTTTGTAACACATAGAAAGAGAGTCGTTTTAACTGTATGGTTACAAAATTACTACCTTGTTATTTCTGCTTGGTTTTCCTTCTGCAAAACCCTCATGAGATGCTTCTTTAGTTATGTGAGCCTGCAATAGCTGGAATCTGGCTGTATGTATAAAGGAAGGTGCCTAAAACTTTAGGAGTATAATGTACTATGAATTCTACAGTAATTTCCTTGAAATGTATTGATTTTTTTACTTTTCATTACTCTCTTGGTAACAATTAGGTATTTAGGGACAGGCTGCAGATAGGAAATCTTGGTCTCTGTTACAAACTATGCTGTTCAGTGATGGTTACCTGTTACAGTGCATTTGTGGAAATCAGAGCTCTGAATAAGCTGGACTATCATAGTAATTCCATTTTTAACTTTCTGTAGAAAAAATACCGACAGATTTTCATCTCTTGCATTCAGTTGTCAGGGAATAAATTGTTTAAGACTAAAATAAGAGCCTTTTTCTGTCTGGTTCCGGTGGGAACCCTCTTCAACCTGTCTACACCGTTAAGCTAGGATGCTCTTAACGTGTAAGTGGTTATGGAGTGCTTACTCTAATTAAACAATGGAAGTCATACAAAATTGAAGTCTTTCATTTTGGGCAGTTCTCCTGTTGTGTATTTCTAAAAATCTTTCTAAATGAACTCATTTAGCTCATTTCCATTTTACGTGGGTAGTGGGGGACTAGGGTGGGTTTTTTTCTTTGTTTTAATTTTTTTGTTTTGTTTCTTTCTTTTCTGGAAGTCAGATACTGTATTTTACAAGGTGCAGTTTTTTAAAAGACTAACATTTTCAGTAATTTTTAGCCATTTACATAAGTTATGTGACTGTGTACTCTGAGTCACTATTTCCTTGTTGAGCATTTATTTTCCTAGTGATATGCTATGCTTCTAACTCTTGCATCCCTTCTCCTTTTGAATACTTCTGGAACAGGAGAGAGTTTGGCTGCTTCATCTTGAAGTTTTGATTTTCTTTATTCTGGCATAAGTTCAAAGAAATTCAGTTGTTTATTTCCTTAGTCTAAATGGAATTATCTTGGTATTTAGTAAGTGATCCTTTCCTCCTGGCCACCTGGAAGCCAATATTTCTTCAAGTATAGTGATCTGCACAACCAAAGTTCAGATTTTATAGCTACTAAATGCCTTATTATATTTCAGAATACAGCAAGGGTAACATTTTCTGATGAGTTGGCAGAGAAAATTGCTGAAACAACTGTTGAAATGTCAGGGTGACTTATTTAAATTATAAACTTATTACCCTATTTTTTTTCCATCGTTAGCAAAAGTCTGTAGTATCTGAGATTGAAGTGTCTCAATAATGCAGTCAGTAATGTATATCAACTCTCCAATTAAAGGGTGTTTTAGAAAAAAAGTATTCTCAATTGTTACTTTCTTTATGCACCAAGAACTTGACTTTTTCTTTTGTTTGTTGGTATGTCCAGAATGCTTTATTTATATCCTTGAGGCAGCTCTGGTTTGATAGGGAACAGAACTATAATAATAATTCATTTACCCAAGCAAACTGAAGAGACCTAATGATTAATACGAGGCCTCCAGATACTTTTGCTAGTGACATATATTAATGCTAATGAACAGTTTCTGTGCGTCCTTAATCATAAGTAGAGTGCAGGAGGATATGGCTTGGGCAGTATGTGCTACTGCCAGGAGCATTATTTAAGCTTAGAAAGCAAGGGAACATGATTAAATAGAAAGTAAAGACAGGTAGTTTATAATTGTTTTTACCTGAAAGCTGAAAAATAGGAGGGGCTGAGTGATGCATCTGCATTTGTGAAGAAATCTGTCCAGTCTAATGTTTATTATCCAACAAATGTAATAGGCTTATCAAGGCTTTGTTGCAATTCATTGCTCAGGAAGGACACTCAGTGCTGAGAAACACAGTTACATCAGTGGATGAGGATGCAATTCAGAGGGAATTGATTGCTTTGATTAAGGGTTTGCTCTGTATAGAATCCATGGTTGATTATTTTGGTGGTTATGCGGACATCACTCTTGCAGAAGCTGTTACTAATTTTGAAGAGTTTTGTTGTAACTGTAATGCCAAAGCTTTTATATCATCTTGCATATATGATTTTGGGTTAGCATGCAGTACCCACATGGTAAAAGCTAACTAGCCTTGGGGAAGTCAACTGTGGACACTGAAGTAGCAGTGGGAACATATGAGCTGTTTTCTATAACAGTGTTAAAGCGCTGATTTCTAGACTTCTCTGAGAGCGTTTAAATAATAATGTAATTGAAATCACAGTTGTGCAGCTGGACTTTGCCCTTGTTTGTAATCTGTGAGTCTGTGCTTCTTCACAGCAAGTGAGACAGGGTGGCCTACCATTGCCACTCAGATAAGCAATGTATTTTACAGTCTTTTCTTTACCCTTCTCAAATTCATCCCTTTACCTGACAGTCTCATCCTAGATATTTCTACTGCGTATATATCTCTCTGATACAATATTGATACTCTTCACCTAACGAATACCTTAAATCACAATAGCTCTTTGCAGCAGGATAGACTGGGGAGGTAGGACAGCTGCCATCTACGTTTGTTTGTTTCTTTGGCTTTTAAACTACTTCTTTATACAGCATTCAATCCAATAGGACATCAGCCAGGGTGGCTTCTATATACTACTGAAGTACAAGTATCTCTATCATTGAACTGTCACAGTGTCTGCATGCCATGGGGGTGGCTGCATCCCTCTTTGATGGCGAGATGCACTGACTGTTAGACTGTATGGCTTTACTTTTGTGTCTACCTTGCTGTTCCATAAATATAAGAGGTGGTTAATATATGGGCCAATTGAAAGAAAAAAAAAAAAAGCACTAACAAATAAACTTTGCCCTTTTAGGCAGCATTTGATTAGTTGACTAAAATCAGGCATACTTTCAAATACTTTTGAAAAGAAAACTAACATACTTCAAGCACCTCAGCTCTATGAATATGGAGGGTTTTGTATAGTTTGTTTTGCCTCTGCAAAAATGAACACACTTATTAAGTTTCACAATATTTTGTTTTTCTGTAGCATATTACATCAGACAGCTACATCCCATGCCTTGCTGATCTCTGCAAAGCCCTCTGGGAAGTCATGCTCAGTTACTACAGAACGATGCAGTGGCATGAGGATCATGACCAAGATGAGGCAGCAGCTGTGTCTACTGGTAAGAAACTGTTCTGGAAACAAAGCTTCTGATATTTGGAAATAACTTTTCTTATGCTTGAGTTGTTTTGTGTGTCAGTACATTTGTGATCTTGATTCAGTGCCTTCAGCGTTATTGCTTATACTGTGCAGTAAGGACTTAGATGCTGGGTTTTGTAGTCTTTAGTATGAGGTTCATTTTTTAATGAATACGTGTATGTGCCATTATTACAGATGTAAACAGTTTTATTTTAAACAGTGCTTATTGTTGAGCTGGAAGTCAGCTGTGGTAGATGACTGCAGAATCTGAGGAGTTTTCCCTTTAATATAGGACCAATGTGAAATTTCAGATTTTTTGATTCATGTTGAAATTTTCACTGCATATTAAGCTTAATAGATTGGGATACCTGATTGTGTACTAGGAAAGGTGACTGAAACAGCAGGGAATGAATCTGTTCTAAATCTGTTGTGATTTTCAGGAAATCCAGTTTCCTGAATGTTGTATGTCATCCATACTAGTGAATCCATCCTAACATATGGTTACAATTTCCTTGATTACCTTTACAGGAAAAGGCGAACACTACATCTTAAAGTATAGTTTTGGTTTTCTTTTATTGTTGTTCCAGTTTGTGTTTTTTGGGGCAGAAGGATAAAACCTTTGTCTGTTGTCTAAGTCTGAAGTACATTTTGCTGGACATATTCTAAGTTAATATAAAAGGCCTGAGGACAGACTTTATTTCCCCACTAACCCAAGATACTTGTGTTTGGCAGAGGGCAGAGTGTGAAATTTACAGTATTAAGATTTATGCAAAACTTCTATTTATTTGAATCAGGCAGGATTGCTCTTTTCTGACTGAAAAGGAGGCTTCTGTCAAAGGACAAGGACTGTAGGATTTGCTGCTAAAGTTATTTTTCCTTGTCTGCTTTGTGTAAAACTTGTGTCCTTTATGTTAGACGATAAGAAGAAAGGGAAAAAAAATTGGAAATAGAAGTAAAGAACAGATCTTGGAATACTGTGCTTCATACAATGTATTTGAAATCCAACATTTCTTTCAAAAGTCAGATTTATTACAGATTTTAAGTCTTAAAAAGAATGAAATTTATGCTAATAAACATTGTCTTCCTACTTTAAATTTGAAAAATTAATGAAAATATTTTCTTCAGTGTCCTTCCCATATTGTGTGGAATCTTAAAAAAAAATGTAAAAATTATGGACTTGTTGAAACTGTCATTTCAAATGAAAGTTTTTATATCGGAATTAAAATTCATAATTGAAATATTTAATTTTGAGATGCACCACGTGAAGAAAGATTCTGACGTTTTAAGTGAATTACCCATTCTCAATAATATTTACTTTTAAATTTAAAATAACTTCAGATAATTACATTTCCTTCTCTTGTTTTCATTTTGTTGTGCTCTTTGCATAGTAAAATAAAGTAGGTATCATAAAGAGTTCATTGCATGGAAACGTTATCACAGTAGACTACTTGGTCAGCTTGAGACGTAATTTTAAAAGTAGTTCCCTTTAGTGTGGTTACTTGTGGTATCCTGAAGAAAGAAAATCACTTGCATGGCAAAACCTTTTAAAGGAACCATTAAGCCTAATAAATTGGTATATTCAGTCACATGAGTAATTTTAAATGCATTGCTTTTTAAATGTGTGCCAGAGTGTTTTGGTATGTTTACTACTAATGCACTAAATCTTCTGTCACTCAATTTTTAAGTTTCTGGGGACATTGTAGCTTTAATGTATAACTAGAATATATTTGAGCTATGAATCACTTTTTCAAATACGTCAGCAATGATAAAGTACACAAAAGGGAATTTCACAAGTATAATTTGATTTCAGAGGGACTATAAATATCTACCACATGTCTGTTTTTTCTAAAAGTCATTGCTAATGCTGTAGGAGTTTTTAAACCTGTACATGGAAATCTCATTCCATATTTATTGATATAATAGCTATGATGTGTGCTAAAGCCAAATAGTAAAATTCCTGTAGAATGGGCAGGTTTGTCAGAAGGAACCATGGAGGCGGTTGAGGAGATTATGCTAAAATTGTTCCCTCAATTAAACTCCATAGACTGGAGCAATAGAAGGAGCAGTCTTAACTGTTGTACGTGTATCTGGCTTTTATCATTTTGAGAACTCAAAGCTGTCCCAGTATTTTTCTCTTGTGCCAGTTAGTGTCAGCAGTCGTACAAAGTACCTTAAATGGGTCAAGGGACTCTTGATCTTAGGGCACTAACCCAGCTTTAGAAGTGAGAAGTCGGACTTAGAAGACATGAATTATATAGCTCTTTCTATTTTAATAGTGAAGCTTATCCAAAAGAAGTACTGCATGGATTATGGAAAGGAGGTTGCACTTCATCTGGATCATGTGTCATGCATTTGTGATTATTAATGCCTGTTACAGATGTTCAAATGTATTTTGTATAACTTGTAAATAATTGCCCCTTTGCATTTCTGAGGAAAGAGGTGTGTCTGCTTTATATAAACAATGAGCAGTTACCGAAAGATCCAGATGGAGTCCGGTGCACATGACCCATGTGGCAGAAGTTTGTACAGAGTGTACCATCACTGTATGCCAACTCATTGGCAGTAATGACCTGGAAAGACAGGGAGGGACTAACAGTGAATGAATTGGCTGGCCAACTCTGGCAATACGAAGAAAATAATTTCTTCCTCCCTCCTGTCGCCTGTGGAGAAACTGTCATGGAAGGTCCACCAACTCAGAAGAGGATATGTCCTACTCCCCACTTGTATGGACTAGTACCTTAGCTATTAGGAGTAAGCATTCCTCTGCTCACAAGAGAGGAAATAGTGGGTACACACCATGGGCCATCCTGTGGTTCTACCTGCATGACCATGGAGAGGACATGAAGAAGTGGGATGGAAAAAATCTACCTCGACCTTAGAGGCACAGGTACATGAGGTGTAAGGAAAAGCAATTACAAGTGGGGGTTCTTCCAGGAAAATTGCTGCCTCAGTTTCCAATAGGCAGTTCCCCAGACAAAGCAGAAGGGCTGATCTTACTTCTGATCTTAATGAGGGGACTTCTGACTTGTATTTACAAGAAATGAGTAATTAATATTATGACCAGAACTGGAAGGGCCCTGCTTCCAGTCAGGTGGAGGAAAGGGACAACTGGGTTTACTGGACTGTGTGGATTTGATGGCCTGGCACATCAGACCTACAGGAGAATATGGCTCTAGTGGACACTGATGCACAGTGTACCCTAATGCCATCAAGCTATACAGGGGCAGAACCCATCTGTATTTCTGCATTGACAGGAGGATCCCAACAGCTAACTGTACTGGAAACTTAAGTGAGCCTAACTGGGAAAGAGCGGCAGAAGCACCCCATTGTGACTGGCCCGGAGGCTTGGTGCATCCTTGGCATAGACTACCTCAGGAGAGGGTATTTCAAGGACCCAAAAGGATACTGGTGGGCTCTTGTTATAGCTGCCTTGGAGACGGAGGAAATTAAAAAGCTGTCCACCTTGCCCGGTCTCTTTGAGGACCCTTCTGTCATGGGGTTGCTAAGGGTTGAAGAATAACAGGTGCCGATTGCCATCACTACTAGTGCACTGGTGGCAATGTCGCACCAGCTGAGACTCCCTGACTCCCATCCATAAGCTGATTTTTCGACTGGAGAGTCAAGGAGTGATCGGCAAAACTCGCTCACCCTTTCACAGTCCCATATGGCCAGTGCGAAAGTAATGGAGAGTGGAGACTGACAGTAGACTATCATGGCCTGAATGAAGTCGT
>NW_009258383.1:3377331-3395160 GCF_000687185.1 Egretta garzetta
CCAGCTCTGGCAATACGAAGAAAATAATTTCTTCCTCCCTCCTGTCGCCTGTGGAGAAACTGTCATGGAAGGTCCACCAACTCAGAAGAGGATATGTCCTACTCCCCACTTGTATGGACTAGTACCTTAGCTATTAGGAGTAAGCATTCCTCTGCTCACAAGAGAGGAAATAGTGGGTACACACCATGGGCCATCCCGTGGTTCTACCTGCATGACCATGGAGAGGACATGAAGAAGTGGGATGGAAAAAATCTACCTCGACCTTAGAGGCACAGGTACATGAGGTGTAAGGAAAAGCAATTACAAGTGGGGGTTCTTCCAGGAAAATTGCTGCCTCAGTTTCCAATAGGCAGTTCCCCAGACAAAGCAGAAGGGCTGATCTTACTTCTGATCTTAATGAGGGGACTTCTGACTTGTATTTACAAGAAATGAGTAATTAATATTATGACCAGAACTAGAAGGGCCCTGCTTCCAGTCAGGTGGAGGAAAGGGACAACTGGGTTTACTGGACTGTGTGGATTTGATGGCCTGGCACGTCAGACCTACAGGAGAATATGGCTCTAGCGGACACTGATGCACAGTGTACCCTAATGCCATCAAGCTATACAGGGGCAGAACCCATCTGTATTTCTGCAGTGACAGGAGGATCCCAACAGCTAACTGTACTGGAAACTTAAGTGAGCCTAACTGGGAAAGAGCGGCAGAAGCACCCCATTGTGACTGGCCCGGAGGCTTGGTGCATCCTTGGCATAGACTACCTCAGGAGAGGGTATTTCAAGGACCCAAAAGGATACTGGTGGGCTCTTGTTATAGCTGCCTTGGAGACGGAGGAAATTAAAAAGCTGTCCACCTTGCCCGGTCTCTTTGAGGACCCTTCTGTCATGGGGTTGCTAAGGGTTGAAGAATAACAGGTGCCGATTGCCATCACTACTAGTGCACTGGTGGCAATGTCGCACCAGCTGAGACTCCCTGACTCCCATCCATAAGCTGATTTTTCGACTGGAGAGTCAAGGAGTGATCGGCAAAACTCGCTCACCCTTTCACAGTCCCATATGGCCAGTGCGAAAGTAATGGAGAGTGGAGACTGACAGTAGACTATCATGGCCTGAATGAAGTCGTGCTGCCACTGAGCGCTGCCGTGCCTGACATGCTAGAACTCCAGTACGAACTGGAGTCAAAGACAGCGAAGTGACATGCCACAACTGATACTACTAATGTGTTTTTCTCAGTCCCTTTGGCAGTGGAGTGGTACACTTGGAACCGACTGCCCCAAGGGTGGAAAGACAGCTCCACCATTTGCCATGGACTGATCCAGACTGCCCTGGAACAGGGTGAGGGTCTAGAACATCTGCAATACATTGATGACATCATTGTATGGGGCAACACAGCAGAAGTTGTTTTTGAGAAAGGGAAGAAAATAGTCCAAATCCTTCTGAAAGCCAGTTTTGCCATAAAACAAAGTAAGGTCAAGGGAGATCCATTTTTTAGGAATGAAATGGCAAGATGGACATTGTTATTGTATGGATCACATTGGGATCTGACAGCTATGTCCCCACCAACTAGCAAAAAGGGAAGACAAGCTTTTCTTAGGCATGTGGGTCTGCTTTACATTGTTAAATATTCTGTTTATTTGTGTTCTGAAAAGTATTCTTGTTTGAGATTGAAGGGCAAAATGGAATAGAAAATACTTTCACAGCAGGGGGTTTTGTTTTTTTTTTTTGGAATGTTTATAGGAGAGACTCTGAGATTGAGGCTTTTTTTTTTTTTATTCTCTAGAATTGAGTCCAGAATTTGCAGTTGTTCTTTCAGTTATAGTGTGGACTGGTCTTTGAGGATTACTTTTTTTAAGATCAATTAAAAAAAACTCTTACTTGGAATAAAGTAAGTGGAAACAGATAATTATCACTGGATATAAATGCAATCCTAAAAATTTTTAAAGCATGAGACACATTTTAGTACCTTTCATGAAGTACGAAATAGCAGTGAGATTTAGTTTACTGGAGTGTTATAACAGAGTTGCACTAAATCATAGTGAAATGTATGGTATTCATAGTTCTATGAATCGTCAATAATAATACTTAACTAATTGCTCTAATATACAGTTGGAAAGACAGAATTAAGTGTTCATGTGTAGGACTTGTTTAATCATACTGAAGATAAAATGAGTGAACTAGAAATATCAACTTGATAGCATGAAATGAGTTTGTGTCATATTTAATAAACTGATACTTATTCTGTGATTTTGTTGTTCATTGTGGTGGGTTGATCCTGGTTGGACACCAGGTGCCCACCAAAGCTGCTCTATCACTCCTCTCTGCAGCTGGACAGGGGTAAGAAAATAAAACAAAAGGCTCGTGGATCAAGATAGGACAGGAAGAGATCACTCTGCAGTTACAGTCATGGGCAAACAGACTCAACTTGGGCAAATTAGTTAATTTCTTACTAAGCAAATCAGAGTAGGAAAATGAGAAATAAAAACTGAATCTTAAACCACCTTCCCCCCACCCCTCCCTTCTTGGGCTCAGCTTCACTCTCACTTTCTCTCCCTCCTCCCCTGCTGTGGCCCAGGGCCATGGGGAATGGGGGTTGCAGTCAGTTTATCATATGTTGTCTCTACCAGTCCTTCCTCCTCAGGAGAGGAATCCTCACACTCTTCCCTGCTCCAGTGTGGGGTCTCTCCCACAGCAGACAGTCCTTCACAAAGTTCTCCAACATGAGTCCTTCCCATGGGCTGCAGTTCTTCACAAACTGCTGTGGCTTGGGTCCCTTCCTCAGGGTTCATCCCTTCAGGAACAGACTGCTCCGGTGTGGATCCCCCACGGTGTTACAAGCCCTGCCAGTAAACCTGCTCCAGCGTGGCCTTCTCTCTCCACAGGTTCTGCCAGGAGCCTGCTCCAGTGTGGGGTCCTCCCCAGGCTGTGCATGGATATCTGCTCCACTGTGGACCTCCATGGGCTGCAGGGGGACAGCCTGCTTTACCATGGTCTTCACCAGGGCTGCAGGGGAATCTCTGTTCTGGTGCCTGGAGCACCTCCTGCCCCTCCTTCCGCACTCGCCTGGATGTCTGCAGAGTTGTTCCTCTCACATATTCTCACCTTCTGGCTGCCATTGAGCAGGCTTTTTTTTTTCCCCCTCTTCTTAAATATGTTATCCCAGAGGCGCTACTGCTGTTGCTGATGGGCTTGGCCTTGGTCAGCGGTGGGTCCGTCTTGTAGCCATCTGCCATTGCTCTGTCAGACACAGGGGAAGCTCCTGGCACCTTCTCACAGAAGCCACCCCTGTAGCCCCCTGCTACCCAAACCTTGCTACCCAAACCCAATACATTTGTATAGTAAACAGCAAATTGCTGTGATATGTGTTTTCCATCCCTGAAAATAAACTGCTTTCTGGAAAATCTTCATTGTTTGTGTCTGTAGTATAGAATCAAAGAAAAAATTAGTTTTAAAGAGACCTGTACAGGTGATTTTTGTCTTCCCTGCTCAAAGCAAAGTGAACTTCAAAGTTGCATTTGTGCAAGGCCCTGTCTCGGTCAGCCAGATTTTCACATACCATAAAATGTCCTGTGACCTTGATTTAATTCACCTGTATATCTGAGGCACTAATTTAACAGAAGAACTGAAGCTGAGCAGGAAAATGATCACTATAGCATTTAAACTCCCGATTTTACAAGTGTAATCCTACTTGTACAAGTATGTAACAACTGTAACAGCTATAATAGATTCAATAAAAAGCAAGAAGATGACAATGTAAGATGTAAATTTAACATCAACCATTTTAATTTTCAAAACATTCCACTTACAATAATGTGTAAATTCTGTGCAAGACCTGCTTGGTATTCAAAGAATGAAGCTAGAGGACAGTGATTTGATTTTTTTTCTCTCTGCCTAGGAAGGATTAAACAAAACCCTTTTGTTATGACTGAAGGCTGCCTTTACAAATTTTGGAGAAATACTGAGAAACCTGAAAGATTTCTGTATTTAAATCAGACAACTAGAAAAGTAACTCCTGGATGCTTCTGATTCTTATTTTTATGTGAAATTGTGAATATTATGTATTCTGCTACCTGTTCCAAATTCTTCAAAGCAAAAAGTGTAAATGCATTGTCTAGTGCTTGATTTTCAAGGAAATGATCCTGAATTCATGTTTGCATGTGTGACATTCGCTGCAGTACAGTTCATCAAAAGACTGGAAACAAAACCTCTTAGCCTGACTGGCCATAAACCAGGAGCACCGGGAGATTGCCAGAGAGAATATTGATATGGATTTTTATTGAACAATAGCGTTCATATGACTCTGTCCAACATTTCTTCATAAATTGCAGTTCATGAGGATGAGGACTGTAGTCTTAATCTTGAGAATAGGTCAAAGATACTGACTTGGTTAGGTTTGGCTTTACTCTGCAGAAGTATAGAAGAGAGGAGGTTGCAGAAACTTCTCAAGAGCGTACTGTGACTAACATAGCTGGTTTTGTTTACTCGTGTAGTCAGAGAAATGATAAAACCACTTAGTGTTTCTGTAGCTGGGTTGTTTGTTCTCTTTATATTTTGTTTAATCTTCCATGATAAATCACTTTTGAAAATGTATTTGTCAGAATTACTGCTTTCAGGAGAAGAGGACCATATTTAGGTACAGTTACTAAACTATAATTTACTTATATTTGTAGCTAATATTTGTTTTCTCATTTTTCGTTCATAAGGAAAATTTTCTTTGAGTGCCCTGCAACGGTAGATATAGTATGGAATTATGTCTGAGTCTTGTTTTCACATCAAGCAGGTTTTTCTCTTTTCATTTTTTGACTAACTAGGGTAAATTCTCAGTCTACCTGCAAAAAGTCTCAGTGGCTTTAAACAGGAATGAGTTGAACACAAGTTTGCAGCAGTGGAAGAAATTAATATCTATCCCTAATATAAGCCCAAATTCCAGAGTATATTTTATTATGTTTTTGATTGCGAGAAGGAGAACTTACATTTTTTTTTTTTTAATTTTACATGGGAAATGCAAATAGTTCTTGTTTTGGGAAACATTCTTTGAAAAAGTTCAAAGCAGAGAACAGATGGTTGATGGAGAGAAGGAAGATGCATGTATCATGCTCTTCTCCTTACAGAGAGTTTGGCCTGGGACTGAGAGCATGAGACACTGGTAAGTGCTAATTAGGATTAGGGATTGTTGCAGAAGGAAACTGCTCACTTGACAGTGAGTACTGGATGATCTGAAGAAAATATGGTCAGAACATGGTTGGACTCTGCTGTGCTCTTTTGTATTTTGGTTTAATTGAATTGTCAGTATCTGATACCAGTCATAACCATTCTTATTCAGTGGATGACTCTCTCCTTCTTCTTCTTAAATATGCAGTAGTACAGACAACGCTGCAGAGGTCTGTTCTGCACACACCTGAAAAGTTTAATTAGAGTCTTGTATCCAGCCTCCCATTCCTTGCTGGGCCCATTAGTAAGGAGCTCATGGTAGTTACATGATGTTAATCTAGACTGCAGTGTCTGGATTCAGGGCAAGGCTTGACATGGAAAGCTGGTTGTTGACAAAAAAATTCTTAGTGCTGGCAAATGGAAGGAAGATGTAGGTTCTTTGTGGTTCTGCACTCTTCTTCGGTAGACAGCAAAATTAGGCATGAAAAATGGCTACTCTCTCTGAGGAAAGTGAAATTAATCCAGGAGACTTCTGGAAAAAACTATGAAGCCTAATAATGAAGAACTGCAAAGGTCAGTCAGGAGTAGCTTTCACTGTGGTCCTGGTAGCACCTCACCATCTAAGGAACACTACTGTGACAGGGATTCAAGTATGCAGGTGGCAGTTTTGTCCTCGCTAGTTTTGAATGATCATGTAAGATCCTGGCCCTGCATTGATGAGATCAGCTCATGAATGAAAAGCTGCTGGAGCTGCACCTGAGCCATCTGGCAGCATCACACAGTTTAACAGCTGAATGTGCTTCACAGCCTTAGCGCTGTCACCCTGGGTGGAAGCTGCATGTAATCCCACTGAGGCAGCTCGGTCCATGGCCTTGGATCGCTTCCAAATTCCTTGCTGAGGCTAGAAATAATATTTTTTTCCCTTTCTTTTTCCCCAAATAATGTGGTCCACAAGTTAGGGTTGGCCAAGACACTACTGCCAGTTGTTGAGGAGCTGTTAAACATTCTATTAATTCCTTTACCTTCCTGTTAGCATTGTAGCAGTGATGTATCTACCTTATCATGAAGTCCAACAGGTTAAAAGAGTCCATCTTTCAAGAATGTAATCTAAGTCAAGGATATTGTGCATGTCCAAGTCTGTTAGGCATGTCCTGTTGCTCTCTAGGTAGGCCCAAACTATAGATAGGGACTGTCATTTCCATGATAAACTTTTTTTTTTTTTTCTTTTTTTTAATTCCCTTCGCCAGTTCCCTCTCTGGGTTCCTGTAGGATCTGGGCTTTGTGCTGCCTGTTCCTGTGAAGCCTAGGCGTCAGGGATGAGGCTGTTGATGTTCATGCAAAGTGATAGCTTGGGGCTGAGTGGAGGTTTTTGACTGGAAATGCTGGAGTCAGAGAAAGAAATGGCAAAGAAATGGCTTTGAGTTGTGAGCCTGTATGTGGAGGCAGAGAGATGAGACCAGCTGGGCCAGGAACAAGTGAAAACTGGCTGCAAGTTGCAGAAAAGATGGAAAGTCAGGTCTGAGCTGCATGGCAATGTTGGGGTGCTACAGGCAATCTTAATTCTTCTGTGTTTGCAACCTCTTGAATGATGGGTAGAAGGAGGACTGAGTGCTTTGTAGTATTCCAGTGTAATATTTTATGTGACTTTTTATTTGTCATGACAAATCACTAAATGGTTTGGGCTTTAAAGGTTATGCATAGTTTTTCTCCTTTTCAGGAACAGCAGAATTTTCTTCTCATGGGGAAAGTTTGTATGTATAGTCTGGCTAAGACAGAGCTTTCCTGTGGTGTGTCAGAGGCTATGAAGCAAACTGCATGACACTGTGCCATCATAGACTGCAAGCGTAACCACAACTGTATGCTCACAAACTGCATATAAAATATTACCTTCTCTTTTTTTAAAATGGAAATAAAATGTATTTCCTCCGTGGGAAGAGAGAGGACCACATACAGGAAAGAGTTTACTATGCATTACAGTGCTTTTTTGGAAAGGGATCCAGTGCTATGTGAATGAAGGTTTTAGACTTAAATAAACTAATTTGAAAGAATTAAAGACACCTGATTATATGATTGACATTATTTCATGCATAAGCACAGAAAGTATGAGAGGGGAAAAAAAAGAAAAGAGCATGCTATATTGTTTGCATAGTTCATGGAAAAAGTGACAGTATCTTTCCTCTGAGTTGCAGACAGAATTTACTGGGGCAGAAAGTTAAAAATCTTCCTTCTGAAATTGTTAGGTTTGTGATTCTTGTCTACAAAGGTAGAATATCTTAGAGAATCTTGTTGAAGAGGATAAGCAGTGCTCACTGCAGGATTCAACTTCATTTTTTTTATATTTGAAATATCACTATCTGTTACTCATCCTTTTTTGATTTTTAGTGAATGGGGTATCTTGCTTACATAGAAGCAATCAGAAGCTCTCCTGGTCTGCATTAGCATATAATATTTATATGTGCGTTATTAATTTCCTTTCTAAAGCTTAGAGCAGTGGAACTCTCCCAGAGTCTGAGTAATAGATAATATAATGACTAAGGCAGAAGTTTCATTATGGGTAAAAACCTAAGATACATTTCAAGGCTTTTGGAAATACCTACAATACCTTTCACCTTCAGTTTCAGATGGCAGCAATGTGATCGGAACTGAAGAGAACAGTTTTGACCGCAGCTATGTAAAAAAGAAGTTGGAACATGGGCTTTCACGAATATGGCAGGTATGTTTTTTTATTTTTTCCTAAATATTTATCTACACACTGGCCTCCACCCCCTTGTATTAATTAGTTATATTTATATTGATGATCTTAAAGAAATCTCTCCGGGGATTTTTTTTTTTTTAAGTGATTTGTTTCGATCTAAATATATCAGAACCATGGAAATATAATTTCCGTGACTTAGTCACTACTTGGTCACTATGCTTACAAACTCAGTCAAGATACCAAAACATCGTAATGTGACTTTCAGCCTGATTCCACTTCTCCCAGCCTGTATGCTGCCCCACAATCTGTTTCCTTCTCACGTGCTTTTCTCTGTTAACCCAGTCATACTGCTTTATATTTCTGGTACAACCATAGCTATGGAGAACCTGAAGTCTTGTGAACCTGCCTGGTTTCATTGTATTCCTGGTCTGACCGCTGGGTCAGTCTGATGTGCATTGAAACCCCAAATGTATGATGAAAAAGCTGTAAACCTTTTACATGGCTTAATTGTAATCCAGAGCTCTGTTTTTGCAGTGACAATAAAGCATCTAGGATTGACCTTGTGTTATAGAGTGTTAAAGAAACTGATTGTAATATTATTTTAGAAAGTCAATGAGAAATCATTCATGTTACAGAAAATGGAGCTGTACTCTAAATCTCAAAAAGAAGTTCTAAGTGCAAACAAACCAAAAAGTGCTAATGAACCAGGCATCTGAGCCTTCACCTTTTCGTCTTTAGTGTATTAAGTATACAAAAATTTGTTTGTGTTTTGTAGGATGTTCAACTGAAAGTGAAGACATATCTTCTGGGAACAGATCTGTCTAACTTCAAATACGATGACTTCATATTTGTACTTGATGTTATCAGCAGGTATACTGACATCATAAGACCACTTAATACATGTGCACAAGCTTGAACTCTGATAAGAGAGCACAGTTTAATTAAGGTTGATATTTACATTCTGATGCCAACTTTGTTCATATCTACTGATAGTTTGAGAGCAATTCTTCTTTATGTGGGAGTTTATGAGGATGTACTTGGGAGAGGTAGCATAAATTGCTTTGCTGCTCAAGGAGCGCTTAAAGTGCGATATGATTTCAGTATTGTTCCATCTGACAATTTTGATGTTTCTAAATGCTTTTAAAGGGACTCGCAGTCACGAGCAGTAAAATACTGCGGTACTGCTAACCTGTACAGTATTATATCCTTCTGTTTTAGTAATAAAATGACAGATCCGGACTGTGAGCTGTACAGCTTGCCCTGCATAATGGGATCTCAAAAAGACATTTATTTTGCTTATCGCTCTTTGTGTCTATGTGTATGTGACATTACCATAGGATTTGGAGGGAAATGAGACATGGACTTTTGTGGAATGAGTGAAGTGCTTGCGACTTAAAATTGGTGCTTTGCTTTTATGGAGACACATGTACACTCATGGTAATGATTGAGGCTTGTAATTCAGGTTGAAACTGCAATATTAATACATCAATAAATATTTCTAAACTTTGTTTTATTGTTATAGGCTGATGCAAGTTGGAGAAGAATTTTGTGGCAGTAAGTCTGAAGTTTTGCAAGAATCTATCAGAAAACAAAGTGTTAACTATTTCAAAACGTACCACAGGTGAGACTACTATATGTGCAGTGGCTGAATCTAATGGCATTTATTTTTGTTGGGTTTAACTTCAAATACTTTCCAAAGGAATTTCACTGCACAATGTTCCTGCATTGAAGTTGACAGATAGTGGAATATGTTTCATGACGAGAACAGCCCTCTGAACTCTGGAGAAAGGGAGAGGGTGAAGAAGCCTTTGCTTCCACTATGGCTGTAGAAAACTCTAGTTCTGCAGCAGGCAAGCCACATAAAAATGACAAACTTTTTATGTAGAATTTCAGTAGTTTTTCAGGCTGCTTCTTAAGCTGTCTGCCGGGATCCTGAGGATGAATGCCTCTGAAATCTATACTTCCTAGCAGCATTGTTACTTCTTTTTCTATGCCATTACATAAAAAGAGCTGATCATGTGTGGCCATTAAATGTTTTTTTCAATTTTGTCTTATATCAAATGAAATGTTTAGAACTGAGTCCATCCTCTTGAGTCATGTTTTCATAGTTTTTTCATTGGCAGTATCTAACTAACATTTCAGTCATCTCCACTATCGTATCTGAGGCCAGTCATGTGCTGTCATGTGCAGGCAGTCTCTGGCCTCAGATATGATATATGGCTATGACAGCTTCAAGACTTGTCTGGTTTAATTGTCTTGATTTCCCAAATGTTTTGGTTTGGGTGATTGACAACTCTTTCAATCCAGTTATCTAGCATTTATCTTCTTTCTGGGTGTAAAAAGCTAAGAAGATATGAGAAGAAATACAGCATTCCTTGCTCTAAGAAACTCTTACTTTCCCAGTCTTGATCTGTTGTCCTCTGTTGTATGGGAGCTGCCATACAACTAATAAACCCAAACTCATTTGATCTGAGACTTTCTGCTGAAAATCCGTAAAGTATAAAAATTATGACAGGAGAACATGAGACTGTCTAAATTCAGAAGCTGAGAACGTGGTTTGGAATTTCTTCCAGCTTTTGCAGGTTGTAGCTAGAATTTCTTTCAAGACATGTGATGAAGACCTCAGTTCCACTTGTCTGAAAAGCTGGAGCCTTAATCAGATGCACATTATGTCTTGTCAGGAGATGAGTTGATTAAGATGCCATGCCACCTGTCTTTATTTCTTGAAAGCATTTCTGAACCATGAACTGACTTGGAAACCGAGTTTGCAGCTCTAGGTTCAAAAGAGCTGTTTTGGTAAAATAAAAGTTAAGGAACGTTGAATGTGTATAGAAATAATAATTTTTGAAATAACTTGTGTTTTTTAAGGTAATGTTTCTTGTAACTTTTGTGAAAATAAAAGTAAATACTTATTGCCATGACTCAAATTATATGAACCTTTTAAATACTTTTCACATGTTTTATGCTGTGTGGGTATTGTGAAGATTAATTGGCTGATGTTTCCATCCTCAGAGGGGAAAATACAAAAAACCTCTCTCCCAGCTATATTCCTCAGGTTGATTTATGTAAAAGCTTTAACCATCTTGCCTTTTTAGATCAAGCTAATGTGGCTTTCACTCCCCTTGTGTATTTAATTGGAGGGGAAAAAAAGAAAAGCTAGTGCTTTCAAGGATTCATTAGTACATAAAAGCTACATAGAGCTGAAATGCTCAGAGTCCAGGAGTAATCAGGTCTTCGACAGTGTAGTTTGACGTATGTGGTCTCCTGGGTGGTGTGGCGTTTTAGAGAACTGCCGACATGGAGAAAGCATTCAAAGGAACTGGTCACATAACTCAAAAAGTGTAGAAGAGCAATGTAATACTAGAGCATATGTGAAGCCTTTTTGGTTAAAAGTTGATTATTTTGAAAAATTAGAAGGGGCATTTGGCAGAGGAAATCAGTAAGGTGATTTTTGGAATGCAATTTACTTTGTTTTCCTATACATTTGGAAAAAGGCGTGTCTGATCACTAAAGCTTTTAAGAGAACGAATACATCAGACCTTCCATGTGTGCTACTTTCTAGATTTGTATGCAGGTGAAAAATGAAGAGCATTTTTCAAGTACTTTGTCAGTGCCTGGATTTCAGCTTTGAAATGATACAGAAACCGGTGCTGTGTGGCTTTTAAATGTTTGCTTTTCTATGACTCTTTCACCTTAGTCTTCCTCTCAGAGAATTTTAACCTATAATGCTCATTTTCACAGCATCTCTATTTGTTGTTTCTATTGGCTTTACTGTGAGATCTGCAAGCTAAGGGTACTCAGTGCCTTGAAAATAGCACTTGAAGTCTGTTTGCATTTAACTGGTGAATTTAAATAGTTACAGCAAACTGTAGTCATAATTCAACACATTGCTCATCTCGTTGAGGCAAGAAAATTTTAATTGTAGTGGTGATTATAGTTTGTTGTTGAAATAGTAGTGTTTGTAGAATATTTTACTGCCTAATTAAAAACCCAGTGCATAATTTACCAACTGCTACTTGTTAAGGCAAACAATATACCATATATTAAGAAAAAAAGATACAGCAATGTGACCTCAGTACGCACTCATTGCTGTCTTTTCCTATATGAGTTCCTGCTTATGTGACAAAAAGATCTTCTTTATTAAAGGTATTTCTTCTTATGGCTGAATGGAGGTTTTTGATGGTGATTAAAACCGTAACAGAAACAAGGCAGACATGTAATGGCTTGATCATGTTTCCCTAACACGCTTTCTATATTAGTACCAGGGTAAAGTTAAGCTATGAATTAAAATACAGTTTAGGAGATTAATAGCCTTTTAACTTTTTTCTTCTCTGAAGACTTGAGATGTCTGTAGAACATGAGTTCTTTCTACTTCCTTTGCTGGCTGTTGGCTTCAGTGTGTTTGAAAGAAGCATCTGTCCTGTGAGGGCTCACAGAAGCTGTTGTACTGCTAATAGAGTGCTTGTATATATTATAATGCTTTCTACAGTTTACGTAGAGGAAAAAAGGTCCAGTATTACTGCATAATCATAGATGTTCCTCCATACTTTCTAATGGTTTTGACAAAAAAAATTGTTTCCAAATTTTGGAGATTGACATTCTTTGAAAATTTCTCCAGAGGTGTCATAAAACATACACTGTGTTAGTAGCCACAGCTTTTAGGTCAGTTGAAGGAATGAGCTAAGTATCTACATTCAAGTATGACTTTTTATACAGTTTTAAAAGGTATTTTTCACTGTGTAAGCTAAATAATTGTCTACTTTCTGATTTACTCTTGCTGCCCATTAAGGATATTCATTTGTTCTGTTTCAGAACCCGTCTTGAAGAATTAAGAATGTTTTTGGAGAATGAGACATGGGAACTTTGTCCTGTTAAATCAAGCTTTAGTATTCTGCAGCTTCATGTACGTTTTATGAATAATGCATATAAATGTATTAATACTATAATAGCTAAAAGTGCAAGTGTTCTGAGAAGTGGTAAGATCCATGAACTACTGTGCAAATGTTTTTAATGGCTGCTAAAAGCCCCTCAGTTTTGCTTCATGATAATGGAAACTTAAGATTCAAATGCTTTTAAAACAGTAGTGTTCCTGTTTCCACCAGGTAGAAGTTTACAGAAGATGCTAGAGTTGTAAGCATAAAGTTAGCCTTTATTTTTAATGTTTTAATGTGCAGTTAATATGTCAGTTTTCCATTTCTAAATTACTTATCTGAGAGTAAGATGCTAAAAGATGAGTCCCTAAAAGTAGTCACATGAGCACTCACTAGCTTGTACCAATTCTTGACATCTGTTTCTGGAAACATAGGTCATACTGGCTCATTTGGAAAGCAAGTAATTGGTGTGCTCACCTGCTGTCCTAAAGTGATTTTTGTGATGTTTTGTGAAAAATTCAGCTGGTGGGTGAATGTCATCTGTTTTGCCAAATGAAATGTGGGTGCCTATAATTAAAGCTGTCACTAAAGTGCAAAAATGGATATTGCTAAGCAATCTCAAGCAAAAGATAATGTTGCAGCTTCTGTAGAGTTAACTGTAAAAATAAGCAAGAGGCTACTGAGGCAGTAACAGCATGGAGGGAAATGGAAGGAGGACCCTCAGTAGAATCCAGTAGCAATAGAAGTAATATTTTTAATAGAGAAATGGGATTATAAATCCATGTATACTGTTCAAGGGACTGGAGCAGCACAAAATGGCAGAAAGTAACTGATTCATTTAAACAAACAGAAATCTACCATTGCAGTCCTTTAGCTGTATACATTTTGATTTACACACCTTTAGATAAATGATAATGTACATTTTGCCATTTATGAAGATCAATAGCGAGATTTTAATAGATAAAAATGATATGCCAGTTGAGATAAGTCAAGGTTTTTAGAAAAAAATGTCTGAAGTCATACGTTATATGCCCTACTTAGTCCATGGATTTGCAAAAGTCTGTGCACTCACATGGTCATCAGAAACTTCATGTGCAATGGGCTCGAAAAGTAATAAATTTTGAAAAGAACTTTCTAAAAATAAAATATTAAGAAAAAACTTTTGGCGTAGTAAATTACTAGGTAACTTGTCTAAAGAAAACTACTTTTTTTGACAGAATTTACGTCTTGTTTTATGTCCTTATTTCTGTGAAATAAAAAACCTGTTTAGTTTTCACCTAGTTTTAGGCAGTGAATACTTTCAGGATGCAGGAGATATCTTGCGTGTAATAGCTAAAAACTGCTAAAATTAGAAAGATGAGCCGTATAAGATTGCCAATTTCAAGGTTAACTTGAGCCAGCATGAAAAGCGCATTTAAATAAGCAGCAAGCTTTGGCTGAAAGTTTTCATATCAGATTAATTGTCCACAAGTTTGTTGTTAGGCTCTGTTTTCAAGGAACTGGAGTAATAATAATACTGAAACTGTCTTGTTGGTGATTAAAACTGTACTTTATTTCTGTCACTAGGAATTTAAGTTCATGGAGCAGTCACGTTCCCCATCTGTGTCACCTAGTAAGCAGCCTGCTTCAGCACTTTCAACAACAGTGACATTATTTGAGCAGTACTGTAACGGAGGAAACCCATTTGAAATTCAGGCCGACAGCAAAGATGATGAGACAGAAGACGTGTTAGCTTCCAATGGGGTATGTTTCAAAAAAAAAAAAGCAAATCTTGCTCTCAGTAAATAATGATTTCTTTTGTATATCAGTGATGGCAAAATATCTTGGTACAAGGATCAGTTAACTGCAGTACTATGTAAAATCTCAAGCCACTTTACTCCTTTAATTAAGTAGGTTGCTTTGCTTTTAGCAGTGCCAGAAAACTAGGCATCCTGTTTAAAGTTCAGTTTGTTTTGCAGTGGATCAATATTTTTTTCCACTGAAGTCAAGTGTTCCTGAAGGCTAGCAAGACATGCTCCGCTTAAATGAGTATTTTTTACAGGAGTTTAAGTTAGCTTTCTTTGTGGAAGTAATTTGGTCGTTTTAGGACTGGCTTTCTGACTTCTTAGGGAAGAATCATTGTGGGTTGCTCCTTCTGTTGTGTTTGTTCACACCTACATGATTTGCCATGGATTATCTGATGCTGTTAGGCAGTTTTTAATTGTAATTTAAGGGCTCAGGACACTTGCTTTATGGTGGGATCTACTACAAAACTGATCAATAACTGTGTAATTTTTTTTCAGAATTCCCTCAAAATCTAGCAGGGGTCAAATATGCTTTAAAACTTTGTACCATTCTCTTAAATGTTGTATTATCATATTTTTCTTAAAGCTTTTGCTCTTGTTTATCCCTTTGATGAATAATGTTTTCTTGGGCTTTGTTTTGTGATAAGGTTCAGTTTAGGTTTTTTGTTTAAGGTTAGTTAATCCAGTTTGTCACCCTAATGCCTTTCTGGTTTTCAGCTTCATCTTGCTTGCTTTCCCTGTGGATCTTCAGTTGCGAAGCAGCTTGACTTGTATCTCGCACACTCGAGTGTGATGCTGCAGTCTCTTTCCTACTGTGTCACTTGAAGGGAAAATACAGTTGACTGGCATAAAATATAGTTGCCTTGTGCTTAAAGGAAGGTGCTGGAGGGCCATTCCTGGTGGTAGTTCTTCCTCTGCCACATAATACAGCAGAACACATGCCCTGCCTTTTCATATCAGTAAACTGACAAGAGTTGCATGGTTATCACTGTTAAACTTACACATAGGCTCCAAATGAGCGTGTTAAGCAAAGATGAATGCACTGCGGGGCATACCAAAAACTGCAGAATTCCATGGTACTTTGTTGAAACCCACTCTGAAACAAAGCTTTTGGGGAATCTCAGCAGCCATTTGGTAGATATTTGCTAAAATGATCCTTAGTGATACAAGGATTAACGATACCAATAGTACTTTTGAGGTTTTCAAAATCAAAGTGCCCTCTACTGAAGAGTTCATTTCAGACTTTTATATATGTTTGTGAGTAGTTTTGATTTTTAAAAGATTTTTGTGAAGAAAAAGAACTAGAAAATTAACTTAACTTTGGAGGTTTTGTTTATTTGTTTTGGGTTTGGTTTTGTTTTTTTTTTTCCCCAAGGCAGCTTTCTTGTGAAGGTTTGACTCTGTTACAAATGTATAGAGCCATCATGACCTGCATTGTGAGTGCAGAAATACATCTCAAATATTGCAGGATATTTTTTTGCCACCATATGCATGTAGAATAATTAGAAAGGTGGGAAATTCTTTTCCCAAGGTGCTATTAACTGGAGCTACCCAGACTGGATGGCATCTCGAGAACAAAAAAGAATCATTGTTGGAACATGTTTTCAATCTCCTCTGATTCCTTGCAGGTTGCTGCTAGCAAATGAGTGCATACACTGTCCCTGTATTTTTGTGCAGTTACGTGCAGGCATAATACTCACACTTGTGGAAGGCTACAATTGTCTTCATTTCTTGACTGTGGATATGTTGAGGAATTTTTATTTCTATCTGCACACTTGTATGAGATATAAAAACTTACACAAGTTAGAACAGAGCTGCTTCCAGTTTTAACATTTTACCCTTCAGAATCTGTTTCTCCTAGCTCAAGTAAAATTTAAATAACATCAACTTACTCTGCACCAAGCTTTTGCTTCTATATCATGAAATCATTTGATGAAAGAATTAGGTAGCAAATGCTGATGAACATGTTTGAGATACTGTTTTGTTGGCTTTTGCCAGCCTCAAGTGTCATACTGCTGCCAAGCGGACTGCTGTCAGCAATACCTTCTTCCGTCTTCAGCTGTGTATTTTTTTTCCCCTTTTCTCCAATGATGAACCTATTCAGAGAAGTAATAGCTTTAGCTTTCTGTACAAATATAGTGTTTCATATATAGACTCTGCATGTAGTGTTAGTTACACAGGAATTGTCATATTATGTGAGACCAATGGTGGTTACAGCATCCTGCTTCTGGTAGTGGTTAGCACAGACACTGTGGGCTCATGAGAGGTCATTTGACCTGCAAGTCTTACCAGCACACTTTGTAACCTGCATGAGTTACAAAACATGAATGTGTGGGATGGTTTTCCTCTGTTTGTTCCAGAATTCTCTTGAGAAAAAGGCAAAGACTCTGCCCCCACCCAAACCACGTTCTTCATTGTAACAGGGTAATATCATTATCCAGGAATTTATCTGTTATCTTTGTTGCCTTATTACCACAGGGAGTCAATGAATTCAACCATCTAATCATCCTTCATAAAAATGCCTTTTTATTCTGAATTTGTCTCTAGCCATTAGGAAAAGTCCCTGTATGTAAAGGTTACTGTTTTCATACTGGTTGTTCACTGCTGTATGTTTTTTGAAGGTGTGTAAGGCTCAGTCCCAGCCAGTGCTGAAGCTGCTTAAGACAGTAAGCATTACTTCGTTAGTACAGGATTGCCTCATGCTTTGCACGTAGGTGCTGCTATTGCTGCAAGTGCCGTGGTGGAGATGGGGTTGGAGTAAATCACTGTCAGGACGCCGTATGCCTTCTCTGGCGGGGCTGAGAGCGGCTGCCTCAGCGGCTCTGCAGTGGCAGGCTGCGGTCTTGGTGAAACAGGCTAGAGGGAGTCCTGATCCCGTGAATTACCAGTAGGCTGATGTCTTACATGTGTAGCAAAGTCCATGTTGTGGTTTCCCTGTCTTTAATTTTGAACACTGTCCCATTTGGTAGGCTTGCACATTGTCAGGGACTTTCAAGGCTGGCTGCATTGTCCATTTTTTCAAAGCTGTATGCCAATTTAGTGTTCTTTATTAGTGAAACCTTAATATATTTTAAATTGATAAAATCTGATTTTTGTGCCTGCTGAAGAACTATAATGAATTTTGGCTTTCCTTTGACACTAGAGGGACAGAATGTTCTGTGTGGAAAAAGTGAAATACCAATGATATGATTTATTATGCATTTTTCTTGTGAAATATAGGTTAAATTTAGAGCCATTCATATTACAAAATAGGGGGGTTTTTAACCTTCAATGTATTTGGAAAACTTAGGAATAGTATGTAGAACTAATTTTTTTTTTTTTTTTTTTTTTTTAAC
>NW_009258383.1:3395221-3422879 GCF_000687185.1 Egretta garzetta
TTTTTTTTTTTTTTTTTTTTTTAAGCAAAATGTAAAGTTAAGTTTCAGTTTGCTCAATGTAATTAAAAATTGATTGTGGAGGATGATGTTTTTGATTTTTCTTCTTTCCTTGTGGAAATCAGTTGTGGTGAATATTTTCTTTGTTTGACATGTTTCTAGCAACTCTGTACATAAACAGATTTATACTGTATGGTAACTTGAGTTTAATGCATTGGAAAATGGGAACTAGCTGCTTTTAGTATTGAAATATGTTAAATATATCTGAAGAATCATCCAAAGAGTGTGGATGAGGATGTTTAACAATACTAAAAAGGCACTTACTTGGTTTTCATCAATGTATTTGGCTGTCAACTCAGTTACTGGAAAGATAAAACCCTTTCCAAAATCTTCGTAAGCCAGGGAAGAATTATGCACATTTACATAAAGAATCGAGGGGAAGGATAGGTTAATTAACTTGTCACGAGTTGTACAGGACATCTAACCTGTCTGGTATTAGAACCAAGGTTTCTTGTGACCCAAGTGAGTATACTCTCCAGGTGACCATCCTGCCTTCCCTTTTCACATTTTTTCATCTCCTCTCTCTGCTACTGCCTGTTCCAAACTGCTGACACATTGAAAGAACTCTTCTTTAAAAAAACCAAACCAAACCAAAAGTTTCATCTATTTGGTTATCCTTTACAGAGAAACAGAAATAACTTGCTTAGGTAACGTGGGATACAATTTCTACAGAGGTTTTATGTTTCAGTTTCTTGACTGACTAGTTAAGGTGGAGGTGTGTTTTAGCACTTAAAATTGAAATTATTTCAGATGGAGGTAGCAAAATTTTGTTTCCAGAGAATGCAGACATGTTTCCAGTTATTTCAAGAAATGGTGTGATAAGGACATAAATAATGTATTTACTTCTCAAATGATTGGTAGGATGGTAAGAACCATCAGGATTTCTTTTGAGCATTTTAAAGTCTTTTTAACTGCTTAGTTGTTGTAGTTCTGGATAACTGAAAACAGGCCTCTGGATCCAGTCACCTCAGCTCTATATCTTGAGCTTCAGTGAGATGCTTGATGTCCCTTTTCTGTAGTTCCCTAAAATATATTTGTTGCGATACAGTTAACTTACAGTTTTGTCACACACCTCAACTCCGATGACTCTTACCACTGTCCTATAGGTTTGCTTGGGCTGATTGCCTAAATATTTGTGAACTGATTATGGCTACAAGATATCTAAGTTCCCTTTAGCACTTTAAAATTTCATTGCAGACTTTGCATATTCAAAATGGATTTATAAGGTCTCTTCAGGTTGAGGTTGCTATTTAATAGTTGTGAGTTACTTATGGCATACTTTAAAATGCAGATATTTTTGTCTAATTAAATAACTTTTCCAGCTCATTAATAGCATTAGGTTGAGGAGACTATTTTAAAAAGGTATTTTTCTATGTAAAAAAAAATTTCTCAAAATTCCTTTACTCTACGAGGTTAAGACTGCTAATATGTACTCTTAGATACATGTATCAATATGAATTGTAGTTAAGAATTTGTAGTCAATTTATCATTTTACTATCACTGGATTTTAATTGAATTGTCATGTCATTTATTATATATTAATGCATAATAAGTGGTGGTAATTCTCCATGCTAATGTTCCAGCCAAGTTAGTTAAACTATAACTCTCTTTCTCCTTACTCAAGCCTGAGCTCAGCTTGTTTTTTAAATAAACTGAGCTGCTTTCATTATAGTTTTTCTTTGTCTGAAATGCTCATGAGGCAGAAATTTTC
Organism: Egretta garzetta; assembly: GCF_000687185.1. NCBI lineage: Eukaryota > Metazoa > Chordata > Aves > Pelecaniformes > Ardeidae > Egretta > Egretta garzetta. The sequence goes on from NW_009258383.1 coordinate 3,396,990, forward strand.
CCTGTTAATATTAATGATCAGAACATTTCTTTTTAGTCTGTGTCTCGTACTATGCTCTTTTTTCTATCTGAGCTGGTTTTGCTTTGAATTTGTTTATATTGTGGGCTTCCACTTTTATAATATACTGCTTTCATAGTGCTAGGCTTTAAAAAACTCCATAGCATGGGGCTGGGGCCGGGAATTGCCACGCGTAACTGAAAAAATTTCTTTCTTTGTACATTTTGGGTGATTGAGAGACTGGCATTACCTTAGTGTATCTTCCTTGGTTTTCCCCTCTGGAGAGCAGTTTTATCCTTTAAAACCTTGCCATTCTTAAGGATCCTGAAACCAAATTGTCCTTGTCATATGTGTCATTATTGACTCCTTCTATAAAATGGCTTCAGAGCAGTGTACATGTTCAGGAAAAGTTGAAAGAGTATTGTGGGCTCTCTTCAAGTGCCTTCTGGAGCCTGATGGATATGCTTAGTGCTGTGGCAGTTATGTAGGTATTCAGGAAAAAGGGTTCTATCACAGAGCATCAGGTATTTGTTTTCCTTTAATCACCTTGTGAAAAAATAATTTCATTATTTATGAAGTTTCTAAAGCACCTATACTACAGAGCAACCTAGAACACTTGAAAAAGAAACTGATATTAAATTCTGCTTTTAATTAGAGTGAAAAAAGATTGCAAACTTCAGGTGTTTTTTTAAAAAAAAATCCCAGTTGTACACTTCTCATATGTATCTGTGGCTTCATACTTATAAAAAGCATTTATTATCTGTGTTTGTGAATAGTATTTCTCCACATAACTCATACTCTAGCAATAATAATACATGTCTACCATGAAAATCTTATATTGTATTGTATATGCTGTAGCCGGTGTTGCTCATTTTTTCCAGACACCACTCAAACTTCCCATCCTTGAATTGAAAATAATTCTCTTGCAGTCTTTGAAATGCAATTCAACAATTGAACAGAGTGAAACAGTTTCAAAAAGTTAAAAACACAGCTGAGTGTTTGGAGGCAGTAGTTGTTTGTAACTACTTAAGCTTCTTATTTTTCAAAAGATGCAATTAACATCAAATGTTGTTCCTCAGTATGAGAAGGCACGTCTCAAGGCAGGTATACATAGCTAATTTATCTATGCATTCACATTTTTCATAGGCTTATTCTGGAATAATTTGTGGCAAATGAAGCAAATGGTGCATGAAGCTTTCTTCCATCAAAGAGGAATTGTTTCACTGATAAGTAGATAAATATTTCAAATATCAGGATCCTGTGCTTTTAACTGGATAAAGGGTGCTGTATGTTTCAAAACAAAACCAAGAACCAGCACATGCAAATAAATCCAAGCATGCCCCAAACACCTAAGTTTTCTGAGAGAGCAAGGGGAAAAAAACCAGAAAATACTTTTAATCTAGCCCCATCGATTTATTCCACTGGTACAGTTGACTTATATTAGAGTGTTTCTTAGAATAATATAGTGTGCTGTGGTCTTGGGTTTTGTTGTAGTTTTTATTTTCCTCTATGAGGAAAGGTATACCAATTTGGGTTGCAGAATCCTGTTCCTTGCTTGCTCTGCAGTTTTTGTTTGAACAGTGCAAAGTTTATATGTATAGAACATACAGATCTATACAAAGTTACTCTTCTCGCTATTGATATGGATAGAACTGCATACAGTTGAAGAAAATAAGTGCAGAAAAATCAGTGAGAAAATTACATGGTAATAGTAGCCCTGAGAAATACTTAGATTTTTATAGTAGCACTTGACTGCATTTGTTTTCTTGAAATGTTTGTGCTTAGTCAAAATCTCATTGGTGTCAAACAGGTTAAGTGGTTGAAGGACTTTGTAGTAGTAAGTCTTTTGGAGTGTACTAAAATCAGTTTTACAAACTACTGCAAGTTGGGTTTTTGGTGTTGGTTTTTTAAATAAATGTGTACAATATAAATAAGTATTTTTGTGAAGCAATAGTTTAGTCCTTCTTGCATTAATAATTAAGGATTGTGTGGTGCCAGGTTTGGGGTTTTTTTTGGTTTTTTGCCACGTATGGATACATTGTGAGTTTTTATTACTGTTTTTTCACATTGTAAAGCAAATAAAATATTATAAGATTGTTCACAGAATCGTAAAGCAACAAAAGGACCTCAGGAGATCATCTAGTCCAACCCCCCTGCTAAAGCAGGCTCACCTAGAGCATGCTACACAGGACTTCATCCAGGCGGGCTTTGAATATCTCCAGAGAAGGAGACTCCACAACCTCCCTGGGCAGCGTATCAGCCACTCCTCCCAGTTTTGTGTCATCAGCGAACTTGCTGAGGGTACACTCTATCCCCTCATCCAGGTCATTGATGAACAAGTTGAACAAGACCGGGCCGAGTACCGAGCCCTGGGGAACTCCGCTAGCTACCGGCCTCCAACTGGACTCTGCCCCGCCGATCAGAACTCTCTGGGCCCTGTCATTCAGCCAGTTCCGAATCCACCTCACTGTCCACTCATCCAACCCATACTTCGTGAGCTTCCTTATGAGGAATAATAAAAGCTCAGATACGTGGGTACTTGATACAGCAACAAGAAAGCAAAAAAAATTATCAGTAGCTGGGAGAAATAGGATGATGCGAATATTTACTCTTAATCAACATTTGAGAATAGAAGTTTGTTTAAAAATATACTTACAAATGGGTTTGTATAATTTGCCTGCTGCATTTTTAATGAACATTGACAGCAGCCTTTAAACCAGCAAAGTTATTTCTATCCTGATCGAGGTAAAAGCCAAGAAGTGACCAAAATGCTACGTTAAATGAGTGACAATATTATAAGGAAAATAATGGCAGTCGATCTATTAATTAATTTATTTATTTTACCAGTATGAATCGGATGAACAAGAAAAAAGTGCATATCAAGAGTATGATAGTGACAGTGATGTACCTGAAGAGTTGAAAAGAGATTATGTGGATGAACAGACAGGAGATGCCCCTGTGAAAAGGTAAGTAGACTGTCTGAGTTCTTGGTCTCATTTGCATGCTTTTCATCTGTGTACTCTAATTAGTTCATTTTCTGTTTAGTCTATACAACAATAGAATAATAATCAAATAATCTTTATGCTACCTGCACTGTTAGAAAGGCTCAGCACTTAGATCTCTGGAAGGGGGAGGAATGTTAAACTGCTTATCATTATTGCAGAAAGAAACTTTGGAAAGCAAGATTTTGAAGGAGGATAAAGGCTCTTGAAGCAGGAAGTAGAAAATTGATCAGCAAGCTTTAGTTGTTAACTGAAGGTTCTTCTACAACTGCTGTTGTGCATACGTATAATTTCTGTGGTGTCAGAAGCAGTTGTTTGCAGACAAATGGCTTGACGCTTGGGCTTCTGCTTTTGAAGAACAAAAGTAAGCATTTACAGATTAAAAAAAAAATTCTGTGGCTTGAAGGTAGTAATTTTTAATTTTAAATTCTGCCAATTTTAAGAATATATACACACAGACACACACACAAATATACATATTATATTTTGATGAATATATATATAAATATTTTATTTATATATACTCATTTAACAAAAGCCAACTATATAGCCTTTAAAAGGATCTGGAATACAAATTTCTCTCTACTTAGGTGTCCATTCAGACTTTGTGAAATTCTGGTTGAAAGGGATCTGTAAGGATCATCAAGTCCAACTCCCTGCTTCTTGCAGGACTACAATTTATGAAAAATGTCTTTTTAGTTTCACCTTCCTCAAAATTATTTCCATTCCAGATAGTCGTTTTCAGCTGTAGCCTTACTAGTCTGCCCTGTTTTGCTGTAATTTGCATTGTTTTCATCTCCTTTACTTCATCAACTATAAACTTGAGTCAGAATGGATAAAATGATTGCTGAGGCCAGGCAGAGATCTGCAGAACTCAAGCCTTGGACTACAACTCAGAAGTTCCTTTCTCTAGGACAATGTAATGTAAATTAGGCCAGGCTTCTCTCTTTAAACGTTAGCATAACCCAGTTATGCTTTGGCATAAATAAAATACTGCACTGGAAGACATAATGTCATGTGAAAGAAGGGGAGGAAGGATTTCTTTTCTACTAGATTTTATTTTTATGTCCTTGAATATAATAGGCAGTCACATTTGGTGTATTTTGTTTTGTTTTCTTTAAAGTGTTTCTCGAGAAACTCTGAGGAGCAGAAAAAGATCAGATTATAACCTCAATAAAGTGAATGCACCTATCTTAACAAACACTACGCTGAATGTAATCAGGCTTGTTGGTATGTAGAACAATTATAGTTTTTCATATGTGTTTTTTATTTTAATGCAATCCTTTGGATTATAGCAAATATCTTAAATGAATTTTAAGGCTTTTGAAAGTATACCTAGTTGGGATCCATACCCACTCTTTGAAAATATTAATAAAATAGGAACAAAGCACTAAACCAAAATTATTTTTTAAAATTAAATAGACAAATTTGGTTATATCTCATGAGCTATTTTTACTTTGAAGATTCATCTGCATGCATATATTGATTTTATCCAATAGTAGTGGATTATCTGTCTAAAAGATTGAATGTGTAAAAACAGTGTAGGTAGAAAGGAAATAGTTTAACGTTTTATGTTGATAAAGTGTCTTGGTGAATTAAATGCTTCATTTTAAAGTAGTATAGTTACAAAAGTAAGAACACAGTGTAAGAGTAGGTGGAGCTGTAGTTCTAGTTTTCCAATTTTACATAAGGAGTCCTTATATTTGTGGATTCTGGCCATAACCCCAAACATTATTTGCAAAGCTCACATATATTCTTTTTCCCCCTTCTGGAATTACATTTAATTTTCAGTATTTCTGCTGTTGGAGGTGTTTTATATTGCTTCTGTAATGACTGATAATAGCATTATTTGGAACATGGAGTTGGAAAGGGACCTCCTGTAGTCCCTGCTACAGGAAGACGTGTCATTTAGTACTGCCTGTAAACATGCTTGTTTTGAGCTCCAGGTTAAGAATACTTCTGTTTTGTTCCCACCACCCTATCTAGTAGGAATTCTATTCCAGCAGCCTTATCAACTTCATGGTTGGGAAGAAAAAAAAAAAATCCACCTGTTTTCTGGCCACTTGATCTTATGCCAAAATAAACTTCTAGGTTTAACAGATCGTCTTGTTCTTTGATGCATACTGCCCTGCTGTTTTTACAGAAAGCAATCCTATTTCTTCTCAATCTTTGATTTGCTAAACTAAGCGTGCCAAGTTTTCTTGTATCCTCTGTTTATCTGCCAGAAGCTTAAGTCCCCTCCTTTCTTACCAGTTCTTTTTCTGCTCTTGTTATAGATTTATCAAAATCATGTGCAATACTTTGGATGAGATCTCACTGCATTGTGTCACTGTTGTGTCGCAGTGTCCTGGTCACAAGTTGACTCCCTTTTGCACTTCTTTTGGATTTCTTACAGCTTCCTTGTACTGGCAGTTTAGTCCATCTGTAATGAGCTTGTACAGCCAGCAGGTCCTTCACTTTCCCAGTTTTTTTCCAAGGGATGAGCTGCTAGTTTATAGTAGAAAGATGCATGTTTTTAATTAATTGGTCCCTAAATGCATGGCTTTACATTTTGTACTACTGAATTTCATCCAGTTTCTGTTACAGCAGTCATTAAGGTCCTCTAGTTCTTCCTGTACATTATGTCAGTCCTTTTCTGTTTTGATGGTGCCTCCTTATTTTTTTCCATTATCACGGTCTTATTTTCATGCCAGTTATTAATGAAAATAGAAAAGAAGAGGCCAGTTGCTGGGTACTCCACTAGCAGCTTTTCCAGATATCCCTTCTCAACACACTCCATTCTGTCTTCTCTTTTATTAAATCCTTACTCATTTAAAAAACTCTAGCTTCACTTGTATGCTGTGTGATATTGGTAAATTAATACATTGACTGCATCTTAATTTTGCTCCGTCTTTCTGCTTCTGTCACTTCCATACTTTCTTCAAAACTTTAGAACTGAAGTCCTGCATCCTACAAATTAAAGCAGTGGATCAATAGTAGCTTGGATGAATATTTTCCCTCTTCTTGAATATGTTTTTATTTGCTGTTTTTCAGTTGTAGGGGTACAACCCATGCCTTGACTGTTTATTTCATATACAGACTGTTACACTGATTACCAGACTGGTGATGGCGTAGCCGTTTTTAATTATGTCCCAATTCCTTCGCTCCTGTAGTTTGGCTGTTTTAAGAACTTTTCTGGGTCATTCTCAGAGTGCCTGAAAGTGGCCGGTTCTATTAGTCACTCTGTTCCCCTTCTCCTCATTTTTTCTCAGTGTCAGTATCATTGTCCCCAGTAAAAACCAAGGTAAAACCGTTCATTCTTGCTTGTGGGCTGTCTTGTCTACAATTTCTGTCCTGTCACGGCCCCCCGGTTTGGTTTGCTTTTGTTAGTCTTCTGTAATTAGAAAACTCCTGATTTTCACCATCTTTGGAAAATTTTGGTTTGGAAAGACTTTTGGTATTTCTAGCTCTTAATATAACTTCCTGAGCGTATAGGTCTGGTTTTCCCCTTTATCCTTGTCCTAGCCATTCTTTCCTTCTAGTTTCTTTGCAGTTTCTCATGTTTCCAATACGCAATGAACCCGTCTCACTTTTACTTTAATTTGTATCTTTTTTTGAGGAATACCTACTATTTGGTATCATAAATGAAAGTGGGTTTTGCACTGTGTTTCTGTTAGAGGTAAACTGCATATTACAGCTCTGCCACAGAAGCTGAAAATGCCTTCATCTTTTGTCATGACTTCTGGCCTTAGCATACAAGTATTTCTCTCAGTTCTTCCAGACAGCATCCTCAGGGGCATCAGGCACATTTCTTTAACTGAGAGTTAATGGCTACAGAAACAAGAAACAAGTAAGATACCACCATTTGGCCAGACTATCTGATTTATTAGTTTTTCTTCCCTTCTTGTCTCCCCTCTTGTCTCTTGAATCATCCCTATAAAATGTGTGCCCGTTTTTGCCAGGCAGATTTGGCTGGGTGTGATGCTGGGTTGTAGGAGATCCAGGTTTGATCCAGTCCTCTGGATTATCCCCCTGTAGACAGAAGTGCCATGGAGTGTGCCTGTCTTTTAACCACAGTCTGTGCTAATGCCATGGAAGGCTCCAGTTTGTCTCACAGTCTCAGATGTTGGCTAGGAACTGCCGTAGTACTTAACCCTAATTTCAAGGAGTGTATAACTGAGCTGGTTGTCTAGGATCCCTTCGTTATCAATGGAGAATTGTAGGTAACTCCAGAAGATGATCTGGTTTCTTGGCTGTCCTGGATGTCTTTGCCTGCATGTCATTGCATAGATATCTTAGCGCTTTTCTTCGGGAGCTGCTTGCCCTTTGTGCAGAAGATCTAGACAGCCAGTGGGGGCTAAGGGTCTAGTTTTTACATAAGGTTGGACAAAATGAATTGCATATGCAAGACCAGTGATGTGGCATCTCAGAAAATAAGCAGGGGCCTAATGTAGTACAGGGGACACTATCGATACGTCCTATCTACAGAAAGCCTGTACTCTTTTAAAAAGTTCTGTTCCTTGAAAATAAGGCTCTATTTAAGAGACAATTGGTTTGGTAGCAGTAATGTGAGATTAAGCAGATTTTGCCCCTGCTACATTTCATCATTGATACTCCTGCCTCCTGTATGTTGCATCAGTGTGACTTTTGACAGATCTAGATCAGCTCCCTGACCTTAGTCAAAAACAAATCATAAAAGAAACAAGGTTTAAAAAGGGAAGTGTGGAATGAGATGAAGATGCAGGTTTAAATTGCCTGATCAAGTAACAGAAGTTGTTGCCTCAGTTTTTAGGATGGGGTGTTAAGCAAGCAGTAGTCCTCATTGAATGGGTATAACAGTGCTCATAACATGTTTTGAACGAGTTGTGTGTGTGCTGTGTGCTTTGTATGGAGGCTAGATGAATAAAACAAAGTGTAGCTTCATGTATATAAACTACATAAATGAGTTGCTACGTATAACTGAAGTGAGAGCTGCTATAACTTCGTTTAATTTGAATTTCAAGTGAATGGTTCAATTTATCTGGTTTTCCCTCAAGGTTATAAGTCAGGTAATTATTTCTCTGTTTCCAGTATAAAGTAACCATTAGATTAATTCATAAAGTTAATTTTTTCCTATCAAGCTGTTGTATGTTGACTTAAAATATAAAGGAAGAAAGAACCTGTGTTAAATTCGTATAGAATATTTTGACCTAGGTTCTATACATCAACAAGAGTAATTAATGGCTATGCCATTGTATATGTTGCTTGGGCAAGTTCTTATTTTAATTAATATCATTCTTTAAATAATAGCATTTAATGCTTTTTTTTGCCTCATTTTTGCTTTTGTTGTGAGTCATTTTTGGAAAGAAACTCTTCGATTTTCTTGGTTTAAAACCAATTAACTTTTAAGAAAATAATAATGGCGATGGCAAATCTCACAGCAGAAATCCTGTAGCTGAAGTAAGTGATTGGTCACATAGCATAGAACCTCATGGAACTTAAAAAAAACCCAAATCATAAAGTATTTAAAAATTACGTCACTACAATGGGCTTTTCACTTTTTCCTTCAAAGTGACACTTTAGCTCCTAATGTATGTCATAGGAAGCTGCATATTTGGAATTGTGAAGTTCCCTAGGAAATTATTTTACTGATGACCATAGATACATTAAAACTTAAATATGTGTTATTCAGGAGGTTGTGTATTTATTTACCTTTTTGATTTTAGTGGTCAGTTTTATATAGATTAGTCTGATAGGGAGTACTCTACTTATTTTCCTTAAGGACAAAAGAAGTGTTGGAAATACTACTTCAAAAGAAACCTGGGAAATGTCTGGCACTTTTAGCTATTAACAGAGAGGCTCTAGAAAGCCAAGCTACTTAAAGTTGTTGAAACTCTAAGTGGTGTTTTCAAGTATTTCTGGAAGTTTCTAGCATGACATGGGTTTGGGCTGTTAGTGCTCTTTGGAAGTGTTGTCATATACCCCTTTTCACCCAAAGTAGGAACTTCAGTGCAACTACGTAACAATGTATAGAAGTTAAAAAGTTGGCATCCTGCTAGAGAGAGCAACTGGGAGGAAATGTTCTTGGAACACTTGTTGTGTCAAGATGCTGAGTGATGTAGTAATAGAGAAATGTTCTTGGCATCAGAAGATTTTTATAGGGACAATACTTGGGCAGTGTGCAGTGTATAGCCCTTTGGAAGAGCATAAGATACTGCCTGAGGATTACCTTGAATATTCATGCCAACTGCACAGATATTTGGAAATCTGACCCCCCAGAATGTGACACATCACCCTTATACAGCATATGGGTTGCAGGCGAGTTTAAAAATGTGTTTATCACAGTGGAAAAAATCAGCTTGTGGTAATACAGAATATTCAGATAGCACATATGGAGGTGACAGCTGCTTTGATAAGGGTACCATGCTTTCCCAAACATCTGAAAATTTCCATATTGGGCTGTGCTAGAATTAGCTGCATTTGGTTTTCCTTTTTGGAGGACAAATAGAATTTTTAAATCTGCTTTTCATTTGTTCATAATGCTGTAGATCAAAACATTGATAATTAAGCATAGAATTGACAATTGGGCTAAATTGCCAAATATTAAGTGTTGCAACCTGTGTCAGATCTCCAAAAATAACAAAATATATGCTTGTGTAGCAAACTGGGACACAGATGCATAGTATTCAAGCAGGGAGTCTAAGCTAGATAGAAACCTGGAAAGTAGCAATGTCAGGTTATTGCTTGATTCTTACCATACTGCAATATCATCTTGCCATGTATGTAGCTGTATCGTATATTTGTCAAATTAATGTTATTTTTACTGACCTGCACAAGTAATTGCTTTTAAAAATTCAAATAACTCCCCCTGGCACTAACAGCTACTTTTGTTTCTCTGTTACTCATTTTCTTTGCATAAAACATTTTTCTGTATCGATTAGTAAATTACTTTGCTGGGCACAGCATTAACTTGAAAACAGTGTTGCTGACTACAGGAAAAAGAAATTATTTTAGCACCCTCTTATAATTTTTTCCAACCTGTTACATCAAAACATGTCTGGAATGTGACAATTTGTTAAATGATCTGCTATATCCTACATGCTGGGTGGACTGCTCTTACATTTTGGTTCAAAAATTGCTGTCTGTTACTGTAATAAACCAATGCTTATTATAGATTCTTCATGCTTTTAAGATGCTAATAGGGCAAGCAGTATGTCAGTTTTGAGCTAGCCAGCAGGAAATGTAAGATATCAGCTATATTGGGGGTTTCATTAAGTATGGTTCTTGTATGACTCGATGAAAAGAGCCATGCCCTATGCTGGAAAACAAAATAACTAAAAACTATAGGCCCTGTGAACTAGACCTGAGGGAAAAACTTATTTCTGAGTCCAAATCCTATGATCAGTTTGACTCAGCTAACATACAGATGAAGTTTCTGATGTTTTTTAATTTTAACAAATTTTTATATTCCCAAGTTAAATGCATAACAACAGAAAACAGGAAGGAAGAGAAGGAATTATTCTTCTCAATGGATGTGCAGGGTCCCAGCATCCTCTGTTTCTCTCAGCCTGTCCCTCTAGAAACATTTCAAACATACATCTTAAAACCATTTGGGTTTCTTATCCAAGGATAAAAAGGAAGGAGAGCAGGAAATGCTGTGTTGCTGATGTGAAACACATTATTCCTAAAGTTGTTGGATGAAATCCAATCTCGGGCATATAATTTTCATACTGTGCTTTCCTATTGCTTGAAAAGTATCCATATGTGCATATATAAACACATACAAATGCATAAAATCTTCAGTGGCTCTATGTATCATTTGCTAGAGACTACTTTAGGGGTTTATTATTTTTTGGCTAAATGAAGCTGAAACTTGTAGAGGATCGAGAAAGTTGTATATTTTGAATTTGGTACCAGAAGGCCAAAAACGGCTCAAGATATTTTGATATGGTTTAACATCCACATTTGGAGAAGTCTTGAGGCATTTATGGTGTCTTAGTCATGATATTTAGCTTTGTTTTTAAACATCCTAATCTCTAAAATACTACTATGTTGTTCTTAATATTCAAGGCTAAATAATAAACTTTGTAAAGCTGGTTTTGAGTTTGTCAAACTCAGGGCTGTCTGTGTAGCTCTTATGCTGAGGAAACTGATCTTCTCTATTTAATTTTTAAGGGAAGTACATGCAAATGATGAATATTCTGAAACCAATTGCATTTGATGTGATCCACTTCATGTCCCAGCTCTTCGATTACTATCTGTATGCAGTCTATACGTTTTTTGGCCGAAATGACACGGTAGGTAGAAATGTTATTCGTTTCCAAGTACCACTGTACACACAGAATGAGAATACAGAGGAGATCTTGTTACTTAAAATACTACCTAATATGTAATCTCCAGAAAAATTAGTGGCAACAGAATAGATTTGAATGCAGGAGTAAGAAAAGGCTGATTAGATCAGCAGTAAGGGGAATAAGCACTAGGGGAGCATCATTATCACTGGGACATGAATCCTATTATGTTTTGAATAGATTCTGTACTCTTTTCCCAGCAGTGTTTTGAAAGGGAGGAAAGACAACATGAAATACCTAAAAGTAGTGGCAGAAATTGGGAGCAAAGGAGCAGTCTGCAGAAGGAGGGTGGTGGTTTGGAGCCTAGAGAGTATGAGTTGATTTAATTTTCCTATATATATTTCTCTAACTTAGATAAGAATAGCAAAAGGAGAAAGGGGCCATGAAAGTTAAGTAGCAACTCAGGTTTAAGTGGTTTGAAACTCTTTCAGATCTAGTATTCTTCTGTCAAACTAATTGCATTAATGAAAACAGGTTTTTTGAGTGATCTTGTAGTTGAAATAAATGCTTGTTGGCAATGTCTTTACATAACATAGATCAACTTCCAACACAATTGTCTCAAAGCATTTATGAAAAGCTGCGTGTAAAAACAATCTTCTCCTCTCTTGGCCCCTAAAATACTCCACAAGTAATATCGTGGGCTTCCAAATTCATCATCATCTGTTGGCAAATTGTAATAGATTTTCAGACTCAGCATATGGTTCTAAATGGTTTTGAGCTGTTCTCTTTGGCAGGACAAATGTATTTGCAATTTGTTTGTGTTTAGAAGACGTGTGGGGTTTTGGGTTTTGTTTTATTTTGGTTTTTGTTAAGATAATTGATTTCCATTGGCTTAGTCAGCTTCTCTGGTATTCACATTGTGTTGCATTTATTTTTATTTTTTTTGCACCTCCCGTTTTGTGTTTTTAAAGCTCATACTGAGTTCCTCACTCTCTACTTCTAACAGAGAACAGCACAGTGCTAGGCAGGTAAACATTACAGCAGATGGGTGGTAAAATTGTGATGTTTTTGTAGTGTGCCTAATTTTTGTTTTGACAGATGATTTTCCATGGGAAACATAATGCTTACAAAGGGTCTATGAATGTAATAAACCCTCTTGTAATGCTGCTTAAATGTCCTCACTCCCCATAATGTTTGTAAACCTTTAGAAGGTAGAGATGGGTGACGGTATGTGATTTAGACCACTGAGAGAGACCACAAAACAGCATCAAAAGGGATTCTAAAAAGTATGCTGGTAATACAACTTCCTTAAGTGGTTGAAATTCCTTGTGAATATTGTGCTTATGTGGAGTTAATCACTCTCCTTATGTGTATATTAATTGTACAGAGTTCATTGCCAGTTCAGTGAAAACCAAGGATTTTAAATATACATGTTGAGTTCTATGTTCGGTCACGATGCTAAGTCATTGCGCTTTCCAGAGCTCTTTAGAGTGGTTATTCTATGTAGTCAGTATTTGGCTTTCTTCACTGTCAAAAGTTGCACACCACCGTAACCAGAATTGCTCTTTCAAAACCTTTTTAATTTGTGGTATGCAAGACTGCTTTTCTTCCTCATCTCAAATTATAGAGCAACCTAACATGAAATTAAAAGGAATTCCCCATATTTAATATCTACTCACTAAAGTGTAAGACATTCATGAACATGCCACAGAATAGTCTTCCTTAGCAGAATAAATTTGAGGTGAGTTTTCATTTTTTTTTGACGAGACATAATAATTTGTAAACCAATGGCTATTCTTATAGAAAACACTATTTTTTTTTTCTTTTTTAAACTGTAAGAGGTTATGTAGAATTGGTGATGACTAAAGTGATTCTGTAAATTCTCCAATGCTCTGCTTACTAGCCTTACTAGGTCATCAATTTGTGGGATTTAAATATCTACCAATCTGCATATAGAAATAGCAAAAACTTCAGCAAAGCAGTTATACTGGTGAGTGACGTGTTCTGTGTGAAGTGATGTGTAGTTTTGATGATCCAGGTGCAAATTTCTTAAAATGAAATTTAATGGCTGAAACTTGCAAATACATTTTTAATACATATTTTTTTTTTCCTTTAAGCAGGGTATTTTTTTCTGTTTGTTCTTACCTGAACAGAGAGAATAGCCAGTCTTGAATTTGCAGTCGTTATGGCCATGTATTGAAAAACTACTATATGATCATGTTAAGGAGGAAGAAAAGAGAATTAAGGGTGTGCTTCTTAAAGGAGAAAAAAAGTTATTTTCTTTTTAAATACCTGAAAAATCAAAGGCAGTTCAGAACTGATATTTCTATAGTAAAAATGTGAAGAAAAATAAAAAAATGGTTTTTTGTAAAAAAGCTTACTTTACCCGTGGAAAAACAAAGGCCTGAGCACTTCCGTTTATCAAAAGTGGACACTAGGATAGCGATTTATGTCTCCTACATCAGGTTCTAGATTTCAGCAGAGTGTACTTCCAGTGGGAATTCAGCTCAGATGTAAATTTTCATTGAATGCATAGGACTATTGGGGCAGATGGGCATCTCAAGTCAGAAACATTAGATGGGGACTTAAAATATACCTTTTTGTATTTAACAGGAGCGGATGGGATGATATGAACTTGAACACTTCCTTCCCTGATTTAGTGCATTGAAAGGAAGTCTAATAATACAATGTACAACAGTGCTCTAAATATTGTTCTGTAAATTGACTTTTGGTGTAAATCACATACCAGAACTGTATTCAAATACTTTCAGATTCTTGACATAAGTGTGTGTTTCTTAGCTGTCCCATTTCCACTTCCTTTGTTGTGTTAGTTTGTTCTTTTTTTTTTTTTTTTTAATTGGAAGGAGAAGATAAGTAGCTACATTAATTACACATGTCAAATCAGATCCTCAGTTGGTATAATTCATCGCATTTACCAGGAAATCAGTGTAGTTAGATTGGTTTATCCCAGCTGAACATCTGCCCCATAATACTTCTGAGCTGTGAACATGAAGATGGCATATTTCTTAGGTGGATCTTTATAAGCGTTTACTTAACGCTTATCTTTTTATATATCTGTTTTATAAAGATCAGTGGATATAATTTTACATATGCAAGTTAGATATTTAATAAGGAATTACAAGAAATGTTATAGCTTGAGAGAGAAGTCAAGACCATTGGGCTTGCGTGTTGTGTGCAAGCAAGTCTCAGTGGGGGCATTGTGTTGCACCATTCTGGGCTCATTGCCCAAATGAGACCTGCACCCAAATGCAGTATTATAACAATAAAGGATACTGGTTGTTTATTGGTATGAATGGTAAGCTGTCATCTTCATGAAAGGCACTCGGGTCATTCTTCACACCAGTGCAGTGTTGAGTGCCGTGACCTCTGTTGATTTTCTTTTCATTCTGTATGGTTGTGATTATGTGCTAAAACTTGAATGTAAGTAAATTGTAGCTAGTGTTTACAAACCGAAGTTTTGCTGTATCACTGTAAAGTTTAAACCAACGGGGTTTCCTTTCCCAACTTAAATAGAAGGTATTTCTTCCAGTTTGAATCAACAGGGCTGGGCCTCAGTAGCAGCAGATTACGCACCACACTGAACAGAATCCAGGAGAGTCTGATTGATCTGGTAAGTACCGGGATTTTGTTAATGCTCAGTGGAATCGAGGTCTTTGTAGGAAATTTAGGAATTGTATTTCATCGTGGCTTTCTGTTTTTCATCTCTCTTCATATTCAGTGTCTGTAATGACAAAGGCTTAATTTCATGGTGTATGTGATTAGATATCATTATTGTATGAAATCACTTGTTTCTAATATACAACAAAACTAGTTTAATAGCTTTTGCTAGAGGTAACAACAGATCTTTTTAAATCTTATAATGTATTATAGGTCATGTAATAAAGAGAGACAGTCCAGTATTCTCCTTATTAAATGAGACATTTTATGAAAACAAACAAACAAACAAACAAAAACCAAAATCCAAACCAACACAATAGATTACTCATTTTTCTTTAGTAAAAGAACAGCAAACCAGTAAGCCATCCTGAAAACTGTTCACCTTACAAGGTAATAGAAGGAGTATACAAAGTCCTTTAAGTAATTTCTGAATTGTGGGGAACTTTCCCTGATGTATTTTATAGATTATATTCTATTGGCCACTTCATGAGTTATTTTCAAAATGTGAAAAGTAAATATGGTGCTTGTGTCACACTTGTAGTAGATTACTGTTCTTCATATCACATTACAAAGGATAAACAGGTGACTTCAGGTAGATTTTGTGGATTCACCTAAGCAGAAGAGTTTATGAAGAAATGTTGCTAAGAACTATGCAAAAATGGAAATTTGTAGTTCTTTTAGATCTAAATATAAAACACCTCAAACATTATGAAGAAATTTCCTAAGAGTATCATAAAAGGCTTGTGTAGTAATTAATAGCATGGATGCTGCAGGAAGGATTTATTAGAAGACAGATGCTCTAATCTGACTGTCACAAGGACTTGCCACTCCACAGAATTGTACTTGATGCCTTTTTAATTCCTTGAAGCATTATGTTGAATCCTCTGTTCTTCCAGAGAAGCTTCTTAAAGGGTTTTGGGGCCATTTCTTATAGAGTCAGTAGAGGGAGCATGAGATAACTAATAACTTCAGGCCTCTATAAAACAGAAAAAGGGTAGTTATGTTGGTATTCATGGCAGTGTATTCAGAAAGAAGAAATTAATTCTAGGAGGATATTGCAAATGAATCAGTGAAAGATTATGGAAAAATGGCAAGTTATGGAATTAATTTTTTAAACTTACTCTGTAGTCACAGTTCCTGACAGTGCTTTACAGTCTTGAATTTTTTTTATCAGTCAAAATAATTTTTAAAAAATCATTTCTAGGAGGAAATGGGAAAAATGACAAGTCTTCTTTATCTTCCTCAGTCATTTAACAACACTGTTACAGATAAAGTTAGTGTTAATTGAAATTAAAAGCTATGTTCCAGGTAAGATTCGAAAGGACAAAGAAATCTCATCTAACTACTATTAACTTAAAGGCATTCCATGAGGTTTATTAATATCTTATGAACTTATGCTGGTCTTATGCTAGAAATGGAAATTTTTCACTTTTTGATTCATGAGGAAAAGTCTTCTGGGTATTTTTATTGTCTGCTTATTTTTAAAGAGTTTATGAAAGTCGAGATTAATCCTTACAATGTCATAAAATGGGTATTTCTCATGATTGTATGGACTATTCTGGACTGCTCTCAAAATTCTCCTCTCTTCTCTTAGATTATTGTAAATTGCTTTCTGAAAATATTCATATTTGTGTTGTGGGGTTCAGTCTCATGGCCTGTTGAGGATTGTGATTTTTTGCATTGTCTTCTATTCATGGTAACTTTATTAAGGACTATCATTTATGTTGCATTTCAGTTCCTGATGGCAGCGTCTTTCAATATTTTATTTTCATGAAGATAGTTTGAATCTGATAGTTCTGAACCTGTGACTAAGACTCTGCCAGAATTACACGTAGATGAGAATAGTTCCTCTAATGTGTCAGTGCCTGTGAAGGTTGAGCTCTATGATCTATGTCAAGACTATTTAGTAATCTAGACTGGATTGTTCCTAGCTTTCCTCTTGGACTTTGTCCATTCCTTTTTTGAGATACCCAGTGGATGGAGGCCTATTTATTCTGTATTTATTGTTAGGTGAAAGAGGAATAGTTGGAGGGTTTAGAGGCCATCTCCTCCAGCTTTTTCTAGACTTTCTGTAGTTCCTGTTCGGGACTGAATTAGTGCTATCTAATTTATATCAGATAGCTTTTAGGATACTACTTTTGTTATTCAGCTGAATTTTGAGCTTCTTCTGTGAAGGAAAAAGCAAAGTGGAAGGAGCAGAGTAAAGCCAAGTTGCTCTGACATTCTTTCTTGCATCTTTGAGAACCGAGAATTTTGAGTGTCGAAGTCTATTGGAGGCATTCCCAATAGGACCTCATGGAGCTGCTTAGTTCTAAGTTTATACTTCCCTATTACTAAAATGCAAGAAGTGCATGGCTTTTTAATATATACTGTATTTGCAGTATACTCACCATACTTGAGACAGAAGTACTGTCCTGGTTTTCAGCTGGACCACTGAGAGAGAGAGTTGGGTTTCTGACTCACGTTCACTGGGCAGAAAGGCTGCAGCAATTTAAAGCGCTTCCTCTCCTCTTCCCTGCGTCCCTCCTCGTGCATCACATACCCTCTGCTTCTGCTGGAGGGTCCTTGTCCCCTCTAAGCAGTACTCAACTATAGCTGAATTGCTTTTCCTCTGTTTCACAATCAATACTTCAGAGCAAAGCCAACTGTACTTTATAAATGGCAGCAAGTCCACCTGGAGTTTAGATTAATGTTTTAGACTGTGAACAGGAAATAGCTGAGGTATGAACATGCGTTCAGTCATGTTAATGTCACCACAGGGCAATAATGTGACAACTCAGCTGTGATACCTATTACTCAATGTCCATATGCTGCTCCTACACTGAAATGTATAATACTATAATAAACATTACAGTAAACAAAAACCCCCAAAGAATAACCCCCAAGCCTCACCACTTCAGTTGGAAGTAAAAGTGCCCCTCCTTCTTGTATTTATGATACAAAAACATGTTTGTAATTTGAATGTTTCTTTAATTTGAATGTTTTGTATGATGTAATCAAAATTACAATGATGAAGGGACTTTATGATGACAGTGATGAACAGACTTAAATCTTTATAAGATTGAGCAAGCATGTTCTTTAGGCACTTCTGCTTTAAATATTCTTCCTATTTAAAACTGTTATACTAATAACGAGGTTTTGTCCAGCTATGGCTTTTGTTAATCTCTGCACTGCCAATACTAGTATTGGTTTAAGTATGGGCTGAAATTTTGTCAATGTATAAATGAACTAGGTTTAGTTAAAAAATAGATAAAAGGGGCCTACCGATTAGCGAAACTGTTTTTATTTAGTAAATTATGTGGAAGTGTGCTGGGAGCTTACAGTGATTCAATAACCAGTTTGCTGTGTCTAAGCTACTTGACTTTGCCTTAAGGAAATACTTGTAGGCTAACTCAAAAGTATAAAAAATACAAGCACTTGGAGTATTTGGTTTAAAGTAGATTGGGGTTCAGTTTCATTTCTGAGCGGTAAGAGAACAATATGACTTTCAAAAATGTATTTGACTATGTTGTACTGAACTTCATATGTGTATCTGAATTTCATATTCAGGCCTTTCCACATCTAGAACAAAATAGCTTCAGTACAGACTTCTGCTATGCAGCAGCATCAGAGCTAATAATTTGGATCCTCCAGAAATAGCACTCTGCAAGCTGTGTTTCATTCATACCAGCAGGATGTATTAAAAGGAAAACACAGAAAGAGAAGAGTGAAAAGGGGATGAAGAAGTGCTATTGTTTCAGCCTCACTTATAATGCTAAGGTGCGGTTTTGATTAGGCCAAACACATCGAAACAAGTGCTTGTTTCTGAGCTGCCTATGTCTCCTCACTGACAGTTCCCTTGAGTGGGATACGTAGAGGTACCTACACGCATTCGGTCCTTGTGTTTGTCATTTCTAACAGGAATGTGTTTTTGCAACAGTAATGATGTTCATATTAGTCCACTGAGACCAGTAAGACCCCAGGTAGGTACGAGGCATCAGTCAGATTGATGTGATCTATGATAATTGGTGATTCACAAGGGAAGTTTCTACTTCTAATTCCTTGCTTTATCTGTCTCTAAGCAGCTTCCTTATCTTCACAAAATGTAACTTAGTCATGGTACTGCCATTACATAGATGTTGTTGGTGAATGTCCTTTGTATGCAAATAGCTGCCTTGAGTGATAGTGCTGCTTCCAAAAGTGAGATTTTGGGGGCAAATAACCATGAAATACTCATAAATACTTCATTGCATACTGGCTTGCTCCAGTAAAACCGAGATTTAGAAAGAAATTTGTTAGCGTTACTGTGCCTTACAGCAGTAGAAACTAAATCACTGCAGTAAAGTATATAAGCATTGCAATGTCTAGAAGAGTAGATGGAAGAAATCACTGGTATAAAGAAGTATCAGTTAATGTATATGAGATTCTGTCTTTACTTTAGCTTTTGGGCTCTTTCCCCATAAAGTATATATCTTTTGGCAGAGACAGTAGGTTAGAGATTGATGGTGCAGAGATGGAAAATGTAGATTTTTCAGCTGTACAAATAAGATAAGGAATAACAGGAGGAACAATTTTTTTCTTCATGCCTCAATTTCCAACCCGTTTTGGCTTTGACCCTTTGATGCTGTGGAATGGTATGGTTCAGTTACGTTAGTCCCAGTTCTGGAAACAAACAGTTTAGTTTTACTTAAAATGTCACAGCACACTCCTGCATGACTTAGTGTGGACATGTACCCTGTTATCTCCCTGTTTGGCAAACCAGTGGCATGCTCTGGAGAGTTGAGGCTGTGGAATTTGTTACTTGATGTGGCAGTGCCTAGCACAGGATGCTGCTCCTAGAAGACATAGCTAAGCTCCTCACTGAAACGATAGCTGTGAGCTGTGATTCTTGGTGAGGTTATGTTTGGTCAGAGATAATTTCTGCAACTTTTACAATCCTTGCTTGATCTCCTGCTCCTTCAAAGGGAAAAAAAGCCTGACACAAAAAAAAAAAAAAAAAAAGAGACAATTGGTTTTTTTTTTCTTCCTCTCTCTGAAAAGATTTGTACAACACACATAATGACAATGTTTAAGGTGTTGTGTGAATTGCTTGTCAAGGGAAGAGAACTCTGTGTATACAAAGGAAAGTTCTGAAATGATAAGCATTTTGAAAATATGCTAGGACTTCTGCAGCTGTTTTACTTCCTCACATTATTCATCTAGAGCTCTTCATACAACGTTTGTTTGTTTGACTGCGTTACCCAAGAGGACTGGAATGATTTACTGAAGTTTTCTAGCTTATTTCTTTGAATAATTTTTCTGGCTTTTGGCAATTGTTTTGTCTCTCTTTGGGCAGTCACTGAGCCATCTCTTTTTAGTCACTTCAGACTCTTCTTGCTGGGCACCCAAAACTTGGGCTGATTCTTAGTCCCAGAGGAGTGCAAGTATCCGCAGAATTGCAGCTAAGCACCTGGGAACTGGCAGCAGCTCCTCCTGAAAATCTTTGGATAAGAAAAATGCTGCAGTAAAAATGTGTGTGACTGGACCAGATTGGCTTACATGTTTTTGTAAGGTAGTGGTTCAGGTTCCCAGGGGTGTGGCAGTGGGCGTGCTTTTCTGTGGAGGCTCATTAGATATTTAGCTTTTAAAGCATAGTTAATGACTCATTTTCTTGGTTGTCTATCAGCATACAGGGATTCCTGATAGAGGCCTTGTTGCATTAGGCTATACATGATAGTAAATAAACTTGCTAACTTTTGGTAATTTTTAATGCAAAAAGTCTGCCTTTGAACACTAAGAAATAAGTGAAATTCAAAGATCCAAGAAGTTTCTGTGCAAATCTTATTGAAGCTTGTTACTGAAGTCAGTGGGACAGAGCCAACTGAAGTTTGGGGCATACTTGTTTTGTGACAAAAATCATGGAAGATCCACACTCTTGAAATCCACAATCTTGAAACCTCATGTCTACTGCGAGGCAATGCCGGGGCTGGTGCAAAGTACATGCACTGTAAGTCTTGGCAAGCTTGGGGATCCCTTGCATGGCACTTCATAATGCGGTAAGGGTATCGCTTGCCTGAAGAGGATTGTAAATAAATAGAAAAATTATTCTGTTTTCTCAAGATATTTTGTTGTTTAGTTTTTAATGATCTGTTCTCTTAAAGTGTGTTGAGTGGTGATCATTGTAGTAGCTTACGTTGTTTACATTTTATTTAATTTCCTAAGGGCTGAGTGAAGATTAGCTGCTCTGTAAGCTTTGTGCTCCTCAGCAAGAAAATACTAATCCTTCAACTTAAAAGGTAGTAGGAGTATTGAAAAGGAGTATTTTTGAACCTTAGCACATTTACATCATATTCAAAAAGCACTGTTACCCTTGGATGCAATGTGCTTTCACAATTGGCTTTACCTGTAATTTTCAGCATGAGGTTTCAACACGTATTAGGGATGAGTAAGTTTAAGGGGGAGGGAAAAAAATCTGACTTGTTGCTTTCAGTACACTACTTATAATAAAAAATTCTTGTATATTAAGGAACTACTTGGAGTTAGTTGAGGTATTTTCAGACAGCCTTTGAATACCATAAGGGGTTATGCTTTCTTTGATCAGTGTTTATTTTCTTGTACTCTGTGCTCATGATACTGCAGAAACTATCAATTACAGTTTCATAAACAGATGATAGAGCTATCCTGTCTTAGGTAAACATCTAGGTCCAGTCTGCTTTTCCGTCTCCATCAGCACACATAAAGTTCTTGGTAACAGTGTTGGTAAGACAGAGCTGCTGTAGACTGTTCAACTGCCAAAACCTTCTCAGATAGCCTGATTTTTTTCCATGCCTTTCAAACACCTCTTGTTTCTTTACGATCAGGATTTCTTCAGTACCATTTAGAGGTATTTTCATTTGCTCATAGGACAATCAAAACTGAAATTGTTCCTATTGTGTATGTATATTAAATCAAAACAATTCTAGAACTAAAGCCTTATGCAAAAAGTATTAGGTCAGGAGAAGCTCAGTTTTAAAAGATTACTGGTTATTAGTGTGATCTGCAGAACTCTGTGTGCTGGGGACAAGTTGTGGGGTTTACTGTTTTTTGTTTAAAGTAGTGGAAGTGGATGTTTATAATTACCTCTCAACTATCTCCACCATAAATGGCAGATAATCAGTTATTTTGGTCATAAGTTCTGTTGGATAACTGAAATAAATACCTGTTTCTCAGCTCACGATGAGATCAGGCCTTTTAAAAATATCTCTATTGCAAATTGCATGTAAAACTTTTGACTTAGATAATTAGCTTAGGTAGTTTATACTTCTGATGTAGGTAATTAGTTTATAGTCTCTTCTTCCCCTAAGATGGAAGGCTTAACAGGGGTTTGCCACTGGGTTCAGCCAAGCTATTGAAAGGAAAATGTTCTCGTGTTACAGACGACTTTTTTTTTGAGGAAGAGATTGAAGGAGAGGCTTGTTCCTTACGCAGATAGATTTATTTTTTTTTTCTTCCTATTCACTAAAGAATTTCTTCTTGGGAGTAAACAATTAAATGCTAAAAATACCCAGCAATTAATCAAACAGTATCACCCTCACACTTACTTGATACCTGTTATTTGGTAATACATGCCTTTCTGTTGTAAAAATTGTTCCAGATGAAATTTAATTCAAAGATAGGTATTGCATAAAGATACACCCCAAAGCACACACTATAGCTTATACTACATTATTAGCAACCCTTAAGTGGGTAAAGCAGTCATAAGCCTGCTTTAAGACTTCTGTATCCTGATATTGCCAGGCCTTTATAGCAAAGCAACTTTTATAAATAATTGCTAGTTGCGTATGCCAGTCGTGTAGCATTAGAAAACTCAGTTCTTTTCCTATGACAGTATGAGGGAGTTAGACTAAGACTAGAGAAAACTGAATAGATAAGACCTGCTGTAAGGTATCTGCTCGGAATGCTGGTTAACCTGTACTGCTGTACCTGCTACAGTTGATTTGTTCAGACAAGTTTGGTGCTTTTGGTGAAGTCTTTGGGGTTTTTTTGTTTGGTTGGGTTTTTTTTAAAACACAATGGGTTTTTTCCTGTTTGGCAAGGAAGGAGAAAAGTATCTTGTAGTTTGCATCAGTTCCATGTGTACCTTGAAATTATTTTATCAAATCTGTATTTTGCCCAGTTTGCTTACAAGGATTTTATGTGGGCTGTAATATGTTGTAGATATATCACAGTTCTGCTCTGTCAGCAAGACCTGCTACTCTGACGCAGAAAGAAGCTAAGCCAATTTGTTCTGCTTTGGCATTGGTGTCTGCATGCTTGATGCTGGGTGCTACAATATGGCCTCAGTGTAACTTGACATTTCTTGAAATTAAAGTTGGGCTGGCTGCTATTTAATTTCCTGGCTTCCACTCTCCTCGTCCTCGTTCACTTGAGATTGGCATTGTTTTGCCTACTTTTAGTTTTATGGAACTTTACCTGTTCTCTATGGGGATTCAAAGGGAATCTCTGACAACAGAGGTTGTCTTGCAGATTTTCTTAAATTACTGGAAGGGTTAACTCTAGCAAGTCCAGTCCATTGCAAAACACCTGATTTCTTTAAATATTCTGTAGCCGTTTTTCCTGTTCCAGCCTGAATGTTTTGCCCCTTTAATGCTGCTTTCAGTCATTTGATCATTTCTGTTAATGAAGGCTGGAGAAAAAAACATATGCAGCACTGAAACCCTTTCTTGTGCTTTTCTTGGGGATTGGCACACTGGCTGTTTCCTTGGGCTTCTTTTTTTCTATTCAACATGCGTTTGCAGTGCCTGCTTTTTAGAAGAAGTCAGAATCAAACACCCATACTGTGTTTGGCCAGTATATTTGAACCAGGGTTTGACTCCCTGGTTGAACCGCAGCGTGTCTTTGATTTAGCCAGTTTTCTCAAGTACATTTGTGTCTTCAGGTGCAACAGTTTTGACATTTAAAAGGTTCACAAGTTATTTACCTTCATGGGAAGCAGGCAGGTAGAAAAAAAGTTGTTTAAAATGTATCTCGATACTGAAGAAACAGACAACTTTGAAGTGTGATAAATACAAAATTAAGTCTTTATCATATCTGTTTTTTACATAATTTGTAATTAGTCTTTGAAAGAAACCTTAAATCTTTAACACTGGCACTCTGCCTCCAGCTCTGTGGCTGTCTCTCCTAAGAATAGAGAATTGGTTGGTGGGCTGTGGGTTTGGGTTTTTTGTCATGTGTAAACATTTCAGAGCTGCTCACTTTTTCGGTTTGGTTTGGGTTTTTTGATAGTGACATGAAGTGAAAAAGGAAATGAAAAGGTAGATAAAGAGTGGATATTGATAGTTAATCAATGGTGTCTTTGGCTCCGTTAATATTTTTAAAGGAATTGACCATACGCTTAGATGATGAGATGCTACTGCCTATGTGCACTATGCTTGTGGATGTGCTAGCTAGGTATCTTCAGAGCTACCTGAAAGAGGTCACGTGAGTTTTAGCAAATACCCAGGCCTTTTGGCTTGCTTATCCATTCTGATAGACTCAGCAGAATGCAAACTTCACGGTACTGTGAAATGTCTGGCTGGTTTAATTGCAAATGTATCTGGCTCAATGTGAACGCAGCAAAGAAAATTCATTTTTCAGATAACATAGTGATGTGGCTAGCCTTTATAAACTTCCCCATGCTTGGTGCAACTTTATGGGATAGCATTTACCATAAGCTTGTTTTAGAAGCTTTATCTTCTGCTCATTGATCTATTTCTGTGAGATCCTTTAGCGCTACAAATGATGTGTTGATGGTATTGCTCAGTCAGCATCTTTGTTTTTAACATGAGAATTTCTGTGGGGATTCTTCAAGGCTCCCTGCTTTATGCACTTTCTGCTTCTGTAACCTATTACAATTTTTTTTTTTTTTTTAGAAGTCTGAAGATACTTTTCTCATCCTTGATAGTGAGAGCTCAACTTCCCTGGTCTGCACTTTGTTCCGTCTGCTGTAGCTCATTTTATGTTTGTGTTTGACATCTTTGGGAGACATAGAACTGAAAGAGCCTTTCGGAGTTAGCAAATCCAACTCCCTGTTACCTTGGGCTGTCACATCACAGGAGGCAACTGTCATCTAAAATCCAAGATGGTTGAAGTGGAACTTATGATCTTTTTGTCCCTCCACACCTCAAACCATTTTTAACAGCTTGGACACTATTGTCTTCCTGGTTGTCTTATATTCTTAATGTCACTTTTGGCTTGGCTTTCATCCAAGCAATAAACACATCCTAGGTCTGCTTTGTCTATGGCAGCAAAGGTTTGATCTTTTTGCTCATTCTGTATCACTTAAATTTTCACCTTACTCATTTTGACATCCATTTTTGCCTATCCTGCCTTAAATTATTGCAATATAACCACAATGGGTCTGTCAGATATTTTGCTACCAGAATAACCTCCCTGTTGTTTTTCCCCCTTTCACCTGATCATCAGTGCAGTACCTTTTCTCTTGGCTTTTCAAGGTCTACAATGCATATTCTTCTTGTCTCAATCCTGATACTTAGAATGAGTTAGACCACCACTTAGTTCCATTGATGTTTCTAGTGCTCACTGCTCTCCTTTTCTTCTTAGGCAAAACTGTCTGAAAAACATGTGAATAACAATTATTCATAGAATCATAGAATCATAGAATCACTTTGGTTGGAAAAGACCTTTGAGATCATTGAGTCCAACCTTTAACCTAACCCTGACATCCCACCACTAAACCATGTCCCTAAGCACCTCATCTATCCTTCTTTTAAATACCTCTAGTGATGAGGACTCTACCACCTCCCTGGGCAGCCCAGTCCAGAGCCTGACAACCTTTCGGTGAAGAAGTTTTTCCTAATATCTAGCCTAAACCTGCCCTGGCACAGCTTCAAACCATTCCCCCTTGTCCTATCATCTGTTACCAGGGCGAAGAGGCTGACCCCCACCTCCCTACAGCCTCCTTTCAGGTAGTTGTAGAGGGTGATCAGGTCTCCCCTCAGCCTCCTCTTCTCCAGACTAAATAACCC
>NW_009258383.1:3423742-3472065 GCF_000687185.1 Egretta garzetta
CCCTCCAGTCATCTGAGACCTCCCCTGTTATCCAGGACTGCTGATAAATGATAGAGAGTGGTTTGGCAACCTCCTCTGCCAGCTCCCTCCGCACTCTTGGGGAGATCCCATCCGGCCCCATAGACTTGTGGATGTCCAGGTGGCATAGCAGGTCAAAGACTGCTTCCTCCTGGATTATGGGGGGTTTATTCCACTCATCGTCCCCATCTTCCAGCTCGGGTGTTGCTCCTCACCGTTGTTCTCTGCCATGAAGCCTAGAAGAAACTCCTGGTAACTAACTGTTGTGGTCAGCTTGAGTCTACGTTTCTTCCTTCTGCTCCTGATTCTTTAATTCCTTCACTGCAGTTTCCTCTCAATTTATTTCTAGCTCCAATTGGAAAAAAAACACAACAAAAAAACCTAACAAACCCAAACCTCAAACTGCAAAGCTGTTTTATTTATTATCATGTATATGGCTTCATCTTTGTCTACTTTTACAGCAATCTGAGAATTATGCTGATTTGTTTTTTGAGACCAACCATAAATGTCATGTTTAAGCATTATTGTTGTCATATTGGTTGTGTGTTCATATGTTGCTTTATAGCAGACATGTTGTGCACCTGATCTTGCTTTTGAAGAAATTATTTTTACCACTACTTTGTCACTGTGTTATTGCTCTAATTTATTTTCATTCCATACAAACAGGCTGATTTGTTGTAGCACCCATCTGGCCAGAGTTTCTATCCCAGGGTCATGGAAGGCTCTTAAGAAATAAGTGCCATATCATGCCTACCTTCTTTACCTGTCCTGGGTTCTATATCACCTTTACTTTGGAGCATTTACCATATTTATAGCCTGTGTGTAAGCAGTGAGCATGGTATGAGTAATTAATCAGAAGCCAGAACTACGTTTATGTTTTCATGTCCTGATACAGTTTTAGCAAATAGCTAAGCTTCAGACGATGTCCATTTATATACCTGCTTAGACCAATATGATAGCTTGGGGAATTTCTGCTTTCTGTGATTCCTCTTCTAGCTGTAACTTGTACTTACATTCCTCAAATGTAGAGGTAGGAGGGTTTCCTCTTTTTTCCCCTCTCTTTTTGGGCTTTTTTTTTTTTTTCTGGTTTGGTTTTTTTTGGTTGGTTGGTTGTTTTTTTAATTTTGCAACAGGGCAGTGGTGTAACCTGTTTCTTTTCCTGTGCTGTGAATATTTCCTTGCTTTCTACAGTCGCGATATCTGCAGGATAGAAGTTTTCATGGAATGATAACTTCTTTAAAAACATAATTTGTATTTTACCTAAGTTAGCTGCAGCTCACATAAGCAGTAAAGCCCATGTATAAGTAATATTCCTTTGATTTGTCTCCTTATTTGGTTGCTGTTAAATTGAAGATAACTATCTCCAAGGGTGAGAAGTCAGTCTCTCAGTAGGCAGTTGGGCTAAAGCCTGTATGGGCATTAAGGTGTAGTAAGAAGTTTGTTCTCTGCCTTTTTTGTTTTACCACGAGGCAGATATTGGTCTACATGATGTGATTTTTTTTCACTGTTTGAACACCACACTGTTCAAATAAAAAACTGTGGTTGTCTTTTGATTCAGGCTTGATTTATATTACACCTTAAAATTAGAAATATTCCCACATCTTATCTGTCATCTGAAACTGCTTAGCTGGAGCCATTCTTGCTGGTTTTGTGGTTTTTCAGTTGTTTAATTCTTCGTTTTAGGAGGTCTCTGCTGATCCCACAGGAACTCTCACAGCTGCTGAAGAGAGGAAGGAGAAGGTGCCAAGCCCACATCTCAGTCATCTCGTAGTTTTGACATCTGGCAATTCACTATATGGTTTGGCAGAGAGAGTGGTGGCCACGGAATCATTGTAGGTTATTTACTGTACACTGCATTTTGTGGTCACTGGAAGCTATGGTTTATTTAAGAGATTGTGATTACAAGCCAAAACCTTCATGAGAGGCCAAAAATTCCTACCTCTCAATGTGATTTTAAATATGAGTGGTAGAGGTAGTTTCTTAATTAAAGGCAGTGGGGTCTAACCACCTGCAAGCACAAGCACTGAAATTCTACTGCAGCTGGTCCAGTAATTTGTGACAGTACAAAGCCAAATCTAACTGGAAAATAGTGTCATTTAATCTGTATGGTTCATTTAAACCTTATATTAAGTATTCAAATGATAAAGGCTGAGACTCAGAACCGCTTAGTTCATATTGGTCTGGCTTGGATTGCAGTGTTCTTTGCAGTGGGTGGAAGTTTACCTGTGAAGAAGAGATTATAACAAGCAAGTAACACACAACTTACAAAGTGTTTTTTATTTGGTCAGAATAGCAGTAAGAGTCAGATAGGAGTATTTCCCCCCCACACACACAAGATGACAAAGATTAGAAGTTAATTTAAAAATTATTTTTAAAAATATATTTAAAGTAGCTTATTTTCTTTTGCATTCATTTATGTTTAGTTAGAAATGTATTTCTTTGTAATGTTGTTATTAACAAATCCTACCCCTGAGAAAGAATTTGATCTCATAGTCTGTCTTTTAAAGAATCACTAGTATATAAGGTATAAGGGATGTTATCTTGGATTTCTGACATAGGATTTATTAATATTAATGTTGACTGCAGTATGGTAATTATGGGACACTTTACTAGACTTACATGGACACTCTACGCTGACATTACTGGACTTTGGATCAGACTTTTGTAGTTTATCCTGAGTAAAATAGAAATATGAATTCTTGATATTCAATCCTTAGTCTCTTTTATTCAAGCATTTTCTTGTTTGCAATCATATTTTAAAGTTGTCAGAATTGAGAATACTTGCTGATATGCTGTAATGAAACTGATACGGTTCTTCTCAGGACTAAATTTTCCAAGGTTACATACCATTACTGCCAAATGTGTCAACTGTAGAGTAAAAGTTGTACAGGGACATGCCAAATGTTGCATTTAATTCACAGTAAATTTTCTTTTCTTTCAAAGAGTATTTCTGGCTGAGCAGTTTGAGTTTCTTCAGCCTCATCTTGATGCGGTGATGCCAGCTGCCAAGAAGCCTTTTCTTCAGCAATTCTATTCTCAGGTCAGAATTGTGTAATTCACAGCTGATTTTAAACAAAAGAATTGAAACTTGTACAGTGTGGTGGAAATCCCTGCACATCATAGTTATATATTGCTCTTGTTAGCCAGAAATTTACTGAATTGAATTTTATTTATATTCTGTTTCAGACAGTGTCAACTGCCAGTGAACTACGTAAACCAGTTTATTGGATTGTTGCTGCTAAAGCCATTGATTATGAACAAATGCTGCTTCTCATGGCTAATGTGAAATGGGATGTGAAGGAAATCATGTCACAACACAATATATATGTAGATGCTCTTTTAAAGGTGAATACTTCCTGGGAAACGGTGTGCTAGAATTTATATAAGCATTAAATTACTGTCATACTTCACTAAAACTGTTAAAGTAGCATGGTTAGAGCAATACAGCATCCTGACAAATGGTAAGTTATAAGGAGGACCGTCCAGAATTTTCATTATTCTTGCGGCTAGCAGATTGTTTTCAGTGATGATTTTTTGACTACATGGTGGGTGAAAATGACCACAAAAGTTTAATGAGTTTGATGTCCAAGTCTTAAATGGTAGAGAAATGTGTAGTAAATGGAGTAATGCTGAGAAAAATCCAGTGGCCTGAGATAGTGGGGTTTTTTAACAAAGGCTATTTGCTGATCTGCATAATTTTAATGGTTGTCTTTGAGATATATTGTAGGGGCTTTAGGTCAAACTATCACCAATAATGATCAAGCACTATCTAGTCGAAGTTCCTATATTTAGACGTTAGCATTCAAAACAGAAGGTAAAAGGGAAGTTATTAACCCAACTTCTCAATTGCATTCAGTAGAAGTAGTTATACAATTGCTGTGTCTTACAGCATACAGAACCAGTTCTTGGGAGAACACCTCTCTCATCCTTTTATATATGCCTAAATGATGTTTCTAAAGGTCTTTAGAAGGAAGTTCTGGCAGTGGTAGAACTACACTAATTCTTACAGAGAAACTGAAACTTTTATTTTAAAGATACACAAAGTATGTATCACAAAAAAAGTTATGCCACTGTGTTCAAAAAGTTATGCCACTGTGTTGAATAATAGTGTTGATTACACCTTTATACTTTGTAGCTGTTCTCTGCTTAAAAAAAAAATCAAAGTGAAGAAGGGAGAATCTGATAGAGGACATATCATGGCACTGAATTTGACTGAATCTTTGTGATTACCCTTCTTTACGCTGCCATGCCTTTTTGAAATCAGTTTGTACTTATATTTGGTCTCCGCAGTAGAACTTTCTCTTTTTCTGATTGTGCAACTGCTGATGAATTTGCTTCAGGACAATCAGGGCTAATACAATTTAAAACCATTTCTGGCCTCTACATTATATAGCTAATAACAATTGCTACAGAAGCTTTTAGATTACTGCTAAGCAATTAGTGATTTGCTCTGTGCCATCGGACTCCAGGAGTGTCATATGTAAGCATAATGTTTAATGTAGTAACCAACAACTCTTAGCCATGTGAACAGATATGCAAAATTCTGTACTCAGTCATAGTATGTATGGAAGCAGATAAACTGGGGAAAGAGGATTGTTCAAGAAATTCATTAACACAGTGTTAGGCATCTTAATCTTCAGAAGAGTGAGTTGTATGCTGGTTAAAGCATGACCTTGTGGTACCCTGCTTTCTCTTGCCAAATTCCTCTATCAGAAAATTTGTGTTAAACACTAATTATTTGGTCAGACACTAGGTTAAATTGGTTACTGAGATTCCCTTCTGTTTTTCTTCACTTACTGAATTTCTGATGGGGGAAAAACAACCCACCTAGATTAACAGCCTTGGAATGAAAGCACTTTGTTGGACAATTATGGTCTTAATTGGCTGTAGTACAAACTGCTTTTGCTGATTACACAGAGCAGTTCATTATCAGTCTGCTTTATATTTAATTCATTTGATACCTTTTTTTAATGATAGAGGCTTTAGTCACTGAGAGCAGACTTCTATTGGCACTTTATGTAAGTCACAAAATCATTCTAGCAGTAATTACGTTCAGTTATGACTAGTTTGTCACTCATTGTAACAACTCAAATCCATCCAGGCCATTGATGTTTCAGGTGGAAACAGGTGCCCTCCCTCAACCTGAATTGTTTTCTGGTGTTGCAGTATGCTCCTAAAGTGTTAGATTCGGACTCTTTTCAGCAGGTGCTCTCAGCTCCCTTTAGAGCACAGGGGAACCATCTAATGCAAAACGTTGAATGAAAAGTGGTTACAATTTCTGAGCTTCTCTTTGAAAGCTGATGTGGCAGGTATTTAGAGGGATAATGAGATCATGACTGGATTTTCTTTAGTGGCTGTATATTGACTTTTAAAAAGTTAAAGATGAGTTTAGGGAGTGAGTTTAGGGAGTGAGGCAATGAAAATGGTGTTTGGTTAGCTGGTTGGTTAATTTTCAGAGGTGTCAGTTTCACAGAGAACTACACCTCTGGGGAGCAGAGCGGTACTTCCTTTTTAAAAAAAATACTGAGGTAATGTTGTGAATGATCTAGAAAGTGGTGTGCTTTCTACTTTACACATTAAGCTTGTCTCTACAGTCTATGCCTTTTAAGCTACTCTGCTTTGCTCTTATTTTTCAGTATTCTCTTTCATGCGCGTTTCTAATTGATTGTTGTTATTGGTAGCGCTGTATAAAGTGTGATCCCTCTTATGCTAAAGGAATAATGATCTTTTGTGTTTCACCAGGAATTTGAAGAATTTAACAGAAGGTTGAATGAGGTGTCTAAGAGAGTCCGTATTCCACTGCCGGTCTCCAATATCCTTTGGGAACACTGCATACGCTTGGCCAATAGAACTCTCGTGGAAGGGTAAGTAGTTCATGAAAAGTCTTGCTTTTGAGTAAATATGTCTATAACGATAACATCTATTTTATGGAATTAAAACTTCTGATTTTGTAGTGCACTGATAAGCCCTTGCACTTTTGCGGAGCCTAAAAAAATATCAAGGCTTAACATAGTCCTTAGCGTTGTTTCACAAAGTATGGTACAGCATTAAACCTAAAAGGGATGGTCTTATACCTAGTTATTCCTGAGGAATGACATTGTCTGAGTGTTTTATTGAAGCATTTAAAACAACATAGTTCTCTTTCAAAGAAACTTCTGCCTGAAAATTATAATTTCCTGACAGAGCAAAGAAGAAAGATAAAGTGTAGTTGTCAGCATCTCTATGGTGATGCCATTTGTCTTTGCCAGGAAGAAAGATGGGGTTGTCAACCCTAGCAGTTATCTTAGGGTAGCCAGGGAGCAGGATTTTTTCCAAATTCATCAGGAACATACAAGTGTCTTAGTTGGCTTGGTAAATAGAGGCTCAAGCACCTTCTTCAGGAACTGCTACACCTTGCTCATCCCTCTCTCTTAATCAGTGTCCCAGTCTCTTCAGAGTCAATATTTATTGTAGCCTGAGTATGTAGTCTTTTCATCTACTGCATTTATTTTTGTGTTCTTGTCCCCCTGCTACATATGCCTGGGCTCTCATCACACCTTCTTCTGCATCATAGAATATGTGCTATCTTTACCCTATGCACTCCCTACTACCTATTTTACTTCTTTCCATCCCACTCTCCTGCTGTCTGCTCTAATTTAGGACCTCAACAACATTCTTCTTTCCCGAGTGTTAGTGGTCTATTAAGGATCATCAGCTTCCACTGTTTCCATCAAGCCATTATTTTTAAACTCATGCCCATTTCTTTTCATGTCATCCTTTTGTAGTCTCTTGCGAGATCAATTTCATCTCTGGGAGACTAAATACAGCCATGACCTCCCTCTTGTCTTCTCAGTTCCTTCGTATGACATATGGCCTATACAACTATTTTTTTTTATTATTTTATTTCCCACTTTTCATGCCTCATATCAGAATAAGGGGAACAAAAGTACCTGTCTTCTCCCCCCCATGCCCCTTTCCTTTCAAGTGGATAACACCATCAGTCGCTACCAAACTGCTCTGCCTCAGCCCTTGTGCCTGTTTTGGGCTTGTTTCTTTCCCTTACTTCGCAATCTTACTCATCTTTTGTGACTTCAATGTTCATGAACCACTTAATTCTTAGTTGTGAAGATCATCACTCATGTGTCTTGTTCCATGCTGCAGTTGTGGTTCACATTTTTGACTTACCATGAAACTTTCACCTTTACTTTCACCTAAGCATTTCACTGACTGGTCAAAGTAGACTGGGAGCATCTTGCTGATATGATTTGTTCTGTGCCTTTTCTTAGAGTGTAGAGAGCACTCATTATTACCCCTTCCAAATATCTGCCTGTAATTTCTCTTTCTTGCCCAGTTTTTTTCTCACATATCTTGTAGTTTCTTTTACCACTGGGCAAAGGGAAGGAAGGTGTTGTGAACAGCTGGCTCTCTGAATACCTTCATAACTTCTTTCATCTCTGAATTCCATGAAGGTATGGAATCAAAAGCCATGAAGGAGGTGTTTCTTCTCCGTTCAGCCAGTCAATTGAAATTGCTCTCATCAAGCTCTTTGAGTGAAGAATCAGTCAGATGTATCCTTCTTTAAATTTTGCCCTGCCTTATCTCCTAGTTCTGTGTTCTCTCCTGTTTCCCATCTGGCTTCTTGAAGTGCTTCAGTATGTCCTATTGAGAATCATTGTCCAATCTTCTTCAGAGCTCCAGAGGGCTTGTGCCTTGGTCCCCTTCTCTTTTTGCCGCTGTTATTGCTGCATTCTGCAAATTCTTTCTGCATACTAACCGTAAGAGTGCAATTTCTTCTTATTCTTAACCTGATCTTGCTGTGTATCCAGTTTCCAGGTGCATGTTTCTGCTGCCTCCTTTGCATCAGACCTAATAATTTAGGGACTGTATAATAATAAGGATCAATTTCATGAACCAGTGGAAGACTGAGCTTGCTTTAAATTTTGTACAAAGGAAGAGTGGGAACAGTGGGACAGGATTGTTACTTGTGGCAGCAGACGTCTGTGGGTGGGCTGGATTTAGTCTATCAAGACACTGTGCCCCAGACCAAAGCTTTTTTTATTCCCTGTACACAGCTGAAATTGGCACTGTTAAGGGCATTGTGATGTCATTTCCTTTGATCTTGACAAGTGCAATTTCTTATCCATTTGAAAAACTGCAAAGATAGTTTTCCTCATTTGTTGCCTATCACCCCACTGTAATCCTTCCTGGTGTTACCCTGCCCTAAGCTCATCTGCTGTCTCTTCTTCTTTGAGCTCAAACCTATCACCGGTTCTCTGTCAATCTACTCTCATTAAAACATTAGCCTCTCACAGAGATTAGCCAGGGCTGCCCCCCTTTACCCTCTGGTTATTGTGGGTGTTTTTGAACAAACAGCTTTGTGCCTTTCTCTGATGCTACCACTATTGGTACAGCAAGCCCCTGGTGACCATTCCTAAAGCTGCCGTGTTACCCGGTAACCTTCAGTGGTCGTGATCACTTGACTAAAGCCCCTGTCTAGTGTACTGGTCAACACTGATTTCATTTCCTTCTAGTAAGTTGTTCAGTGTAGGATTTTTAGTGACTTGGAGCTGGGGGGAGTGTTTTTTAAGTAGCACTGGGTACAGTAGGGTTCTGTTCTATGAGTGGGGCTAAAACATACTATACTAATGCAAATAAAACTCTGCATCAGACATCCTATGAGGAGTTCTTGTCTGCTTTTAACTTAAAACCACAATTATGTTCCTCCTGAAGGTTCGAAAGACTAAGTTAAACAACTTTGGGAAGTACATTTCATTTTTATTTCCTCCTTATTTTTACTTTCCATGGTGTTTCTCTTTTCAGTTATGCCAATGTAAAGAAGTGCAGCAATGAAGGACGTGCCTTGATGCAACTGGACTTTCAACAATTCTTAATGAAACTAGAAAAGTTAACAGACATTAGGCCTATTCCAGATAAAGAATTTGTGGAGACCTACATTAAAGCATACTACCTAACAGAAAATGACATGGAACGCTGGATAAAAGAACATAGGGTAGGAGTTAAATATTCATTCTTTTACTGTCTATTGGGAAAATTCACCATGATGATAGAATCATGCTAGCAACTCTAAATGATCAATGCTTCTATGTGTTAAAAATGATTATATGCATATATATGCATATATTCTTTTATTATAATAAAATCTTTATGGGAAGCAGTATAAATACAAATGTGTGTGTGCATGTATAGGTTAATTATATTTATTATCATATGACGTTAGTATGTGTTTGTACTGATTCAACACCTGATTACTTGGAAGGATGAATAAGCCAGTCACATCTACCTACTGTATCAAAAAATGTAGATAACTAGAGGAAAGTGAGGTTGCAAAAATTGGTGTGCCATTCAGAATATGCCAAAGTGTACAACTTGATCATCGGGAGGTACAGTTTGAAATCACACCATGAAGTTTTCCTTTGCCTTTAGGAGTAGATTGCTTAAACTAAGTTGAAAGGCTAAGAGTCATTGCTTTTTCTTCCTTCATTTTGTAAAGCTGAATCAGGATCAACATTGCTCTCTGAGATAAGTCTTCGTCTGTGTTTTGAAAGCATTTAGCATGCTTTCATGATAGCATAACCTAGCAATTATAACAGGACTGCGTAAGTAATAGTCACATGCTATTGGAGCTGCCCATTATTAAAGTGAAAAGTCTTTTAAAATGGAGCATTCTGAAATCTGGTTTGGGATTACTTTAAATTCCACTAGAAACAGATGAAAGAAATAAGCCTTTAATATTGTTTTCTTTGTTATACCTGAAGCCACAAGAGATTATGAGCTGTTGTTTGTTGATCTACATGGAAAAACTCTTGTTTAAACCTACTGGTGGAAGCTATGTTTTGGATAGTGTTAAGTATAAAGGTAGTACTGGCAAGTGTGGTGTTTTGTATTTGACAGATTTTAAGAATTCTTGTCTTAACACTTCTGCTAATTTTTTCCTCCTTTATCATGTACAGAAAGTAACATTGGAGGCTGTATAGAGAGAAGTATTTAGAAGCTTATTGGAAATGAGAAGTCAAAATAAAAACAATCAACTTTTGTCACAGCTTGTTTAGAAAAATGTTTTTGTGTTAAAACTTACCCCATTTGCATATATATTTCCCACCACACCTCCCAAAGAACGGAAATTACATTAAAAATTGATTTAGTTACATATGTATTCACAGAATTGCTTTCTGTGAACTCAGTCCAACACTGCTAAAGTTGTAAGCATAACCTGCCACATAGCAAAATACAGTTTTGTCCTCTGCCTCAGCTATGAAAACTATCCAGATCTGACTTAACTTTAAGTCTCCCTTGTGTACTGACTACTTCTATGGGTTAAAAGGTCCACAGTGTGTATATCTGTGGTTTTTAAGTTTCTATCCTTGTCTGGTGTTTTATTCTGCCATAACAAGATCTGCTTTTATTTGCCAGGTAAAAATGATTATATGCATATATATGCATATATTCTTTTATTATAATAAAATCTTTATGGGAAGCAGTATAAATACAAATGTGTGTGTGCATGTATAGGTTAATTATATTTATTATCATATGACGTTAGTATGTGTTTGTACTGATTCAACACCTGATTACTTGGAAGGATGAATAAGCCAGTCACATCTACCTACTGTATCAAAAAATGTAGATAACTAGAGGAAAGTGAGGTTGCAAAAATTGGTGTGCCATTCAGAATATGCCAAAGTGTACAACTTGATCATCGGGAGGTACAGTTTGAAATCACACCATGAAGTTTTCCTTTGCCTTTAGGAGTAGATTGCTTAAACTAAGTTGAAAGGCTAAGAGTCATTGCTTTTTCTTCCTTCATTTTGTAAAGCTGAATCAGGATCAACATTGCTCTCTGAGATAAGTCTTCGTCTGTGTTTTGAAAGCATTTAGCATGCTTTCATGATAGCATAACCTAGCAATTATAACAGGACTGCGTAAGTAATAGTCACATGCTATTGGAGCTGCCCATTATTAAAGTGAAAAGTCTTTTAAAATGGAGCATTCTGAAATCTGGTTTGGGATTACTTTAAATTCCACTAGAAACAGATGAAAGAAATAAGCCTTTAATATTGTTTTCTTTGTTATACCTGAAGCCACAAGAGATTATGAGCTGTTGTTTGTTGATCTACATGGAAAAACTCTTGTTTAAACCTACTGGTGGAAGCTATGTTTTGGATAGTGTTAAGTATAAAGGTAGTACTGGCAAGTGTGGTGTTTTGTATTTGACAGATTTTAAGAATTCTTGTCTTAACACTTCTGCTAATTTTTTCCTCCTTTATCATGTACAGAAAGTAACATTGGAGGCTGTATAGAGAGAAGTATTTAGAAGCTTATTGGAAATGAGAAGTCAAAATAAAAACAATCAACTTTTGTCACAGCTTGTTTAGAAAAATGTTTTTGTGTTAAAACTTACCCCATTTGCATATATATTTCCCACCACACCTCCCAAAGAACGGAAATTACATTAAAAATTGATTTAGTTACATATGTATTCACAGAATTGCTTTCTGTGAACTCAGTCCAACACTGCTAAAGTTGTAAGCATAACCTGCCACATAGCAAAATACAGTTTTGTCCTCTGCCTCAGCTATGAAAACTATCCAGATCTGACTTAACTTTAAATCTCCCTTGTGTACTGACTACTTCTATGGGTTAAAAGGTCCACAGTGTGTATATCTGTGGTTTTTAAGTTTCTATCCTTGTCTGGTGTTTTATTCTGCCATAACAAGATCTGCTTTTATTTGCCAGGAGTATTCCACTAAGCAGTTGACCAATCTGGTGAATGTTTGTCTGGGATCCCACATCAACAAAAAGGCAAGACAGAAGCTGCTAGCTGCTATTGACGACATAGACAGGCCTAAGAGATAACTGGAGAAAGCGACTTTCCTTGTGACTTGTACCTTTTTCTGTTCATGTGAAGCATGCAGACAAATCTCTCATGGACTAATGACAGCATTCTCTTAAAAAACATTGTGCATGACCTTTCTTACCAGCATTGGAGACACTCTGAAGTGGTGTAATGTTCTAAAATACGACTTTTCTAATCTGTAGAATTCTTTTCTGTTGTATTTCTTCTTTTGTTTTTTTTTTTTTGTTACTTGCCCTTAGTAAAGGGCCACTGTTTCTGTATCATTGGTGAGCTGTATATTTTGCAAAACTGTATACTGTAAGTAAAATCAAAATCAGAGAAACACATTGGCTTAATATATAGTTGATGCTCTTTTTTAATAAAAGGGCTTCTTGAAAATATGATTTCTTTCCTCCCTGCTTTCAACCTCAGAAACTGTGCTTTATAAATGTAAAATGAAAGGAAATGTACAATATTTGATCGGTGTACCTTGCATGTGGATTAAGAGTGCAGATCAACTAAATACACTCATGCTAAAGCCTCTCATCTTCATATGTATTTAAAAATGTCTGTTTATTTCAGAATTAATTTAGTCATATCAAAATGATTGACTTCAGATTAATAGAAAGTAATAAATACTGTACACTAACATGATTTCTTTGTGAGACTTTATTTTCCTAATTCAATAATGCAGAATGTCGTTTACAATAGAAATTAGTACTGTTCCTTTCATATCACTCCCCTTTTGCCCCTCTGCTAGTCTTCTCTGTTCTGAACTGATATTGCCAGGGAATAGGAATAATGTTTTTTTGGCTGAAGTTTTGGATTGATACTAAGATAATCTTACTATTTCCTCCTCTGCTGTAGACACCCTGAGTGATCCTGAGCAAAGCAAAATTGCTTGGCTTTGTATTTGTGCTAGAAATCGATTTGTCAGAGCATCACTGATTCCACTGAAGTTTTCAAGTTTGCCTTTGACTTTCAGTATGTAAAGTTTTAGAATTTTTTTTTTATTGCATAATCAAATTTTTGCAGTGCTCTCAGACCTTTTTAAAGAAAAAATGCTAGCACTGAGCTAATAGGTAAAATAATTTACATAAGCTACAATCCACTAATGTATACAACATGGTAAATTCTCAGTTTCAGATTCATACTTGCCATTGTACTTTTACTTCAGACGTGGGAGAATCGGGACTTCCAAACAACAGCAGTACCGAGTGACAGAAAGTTGCCCCATGGAATCATTATAATTGCTCTTTTCTGTAGCTTAATTTCCTCTGCAGAAGTGGATGGGGCATCATTGTGTGAGTTCTGTGAAAGCTTGTATACAGTTTTAGGAGAGTGATAGAATTTACATTTTAAATGTTGACTGAGTAGTATTGACCTCCCTTGTTCATCTGTATTTTAAAGGAAATACCATTTAAAACAAAACTTAACTCCATTCTTTATTGACCATTTAAAACTTGTTTAGCAGTGTGTCAGTGTATACGTTGAAGCTGAATCACTTTTACCCTCATTAAAAAGGTGGTTCAAAAAAAAAGAAAAGTGTAGTTCATTTTGAAAGCGTGGATTTTTGCGTCATTTGCCCTGAAGTCAGATCTTGAACAAGAGCTCTTGGAAGAAATAGAAGTGCGTTAGGGACGTAGTGTAAAATCTGTTTCATTAGTGTAAAATCTGTTTCAGTTTTCTTCTCATGGATGAAATAAAAAATTTAAGTACCTTTACAGGAGCTTTGGTGAGCTGAGCACATGGTTAATTTCTCCTGACATACTTAGGCTGCTGTAATTCGATTGCTTACCAAAAGGCAGGAGTATAAGCACTGACTGGAATTGTAGGGTCAAGGAAGGAGGTGAGCAATTGCATGAATCGTAGTTAGGAGTAATATTTTGTAGTGTATCTGTAGTTTGATTTGTTATTTTTAAGCAAGCCCCCAAATAAAAGAATGTGTAAGATGCCCTGTGTGGAGTCAGGCCTTGGGTTAGATGATCCCTGTGGGTCCCTTCCAACTTATGATACTCTATATTACTTGGTCCTGAGTGACTAATGAAGCCAACTTTGGGCTGAATGTTGGCTCTGATATGAGAATTTTTTACAAACCATTGATTTTTGAGAATCTCTACACATGTTCGTTCTCCTATGGAATAAGAAGACTCTGTTTCACTACTTCTTCTGCAGTAGAGAATATGGCTTAAAACATCCTCTACGTTTTAGAGGAGTGTTTTGGAATACTTTAATAATGGAAAGTGATTTCTTCCAGTCTCCAAGGAGAATGACCGGCACGGCAGAGATGGGCAATGCATCTGTCAGTCCTTCTTCAGCCTAATGCAGAATTTAAATCCTGTTCCTCAGGCGATGAGTACTCTGATACTTACCAAACTCAGCTGGAGCATAGATGACTGGTTTTCAAGCCTCTTGTTAGGCAAAGCCCATCCCTGCCCTGATCAGCATACAACTGGCTTTTCTACAGTCAGCTTCTCTCAGTTGCATCTAGCGGTGACGCTGTCCTCCAAAGCAGCAGCTACTGGGACAAAAACAGGGGGAAGCCAACTGATCAGTTGTTGTGACCCTGGTGTGACATTCAAGTCCTTGCTTTGGTGTAGATTTAATTATCAGAAGCAGAATGGCATTGACAGGAAAGACCATCTTGCATCAGCAGTGCTTCAGCTGATGGGACAGTGCACAGAGCAGCCCCCAGAGGTGTGAATTCAAGTGACTGATCTGAGTAGGGACATAAATGCTCCATGATTACAGATGAGTTGCTAGATTTCAAGGTAGCTGACTATTCTAGGGTCCCTTGTTCCCACATGGGAGAGAGTCTTCTCATGTGTAAAATAAAGGCTTGGCTTGCTTCTGATCTGCAATGGGAAAAACTAGGCCCTGGTTAGATCTTTGTACCCTGTGGATACAAAGAAGATGGAGACTCCCTTTTCACAAGGAGTCACATGGAAAAGACAAGGGATAATGGGTTAGTCCTGAGAAGACTCTGACTGAACATGAGAGGAAAATTTTTCACAATGAGAACAGTCAACCAGTGGAATAATCTCCCCAGGGGAGTGGCTGACTCCGCCACACTGGACACTTTCAAGACTCAGCTGGGCAGGGTGCTGGGCCATCTTGTCTAGACTTTGCTCTTGCCTAGAAAGATTGGACCAGACGATCCTTGAGGTCCCTTCCAACCTGCTATTCTATGATTCTATGAGATCTGCTTAGCAACACCCTGAGTGTGGGGTGTAGCTTGTGAACACTGCTGAAGGAACAGTCTTCTTTCTTTTGTCCCTGCCCCCTTAGGGGAGAAAAAGGGACAAGTGATCAAGAGCTGTCTCAAAGCCATCTGTGAAAGGTTGGCATCCCCTTTTAATTTTCACAGGTCTGAATGACAAAGCCATGTCTCATTATAGCCAAGATGGAGTTTATTTAATGCAAAGCAGTGGATGTAGGTTGTGCTTTTGACTTGTCCTCCTGCCACAGAACACACAAAATTATGAAGATCCTCTTCTCTTACTGTGAAAGTGATATATTTGGGGTCTTTCCTCTTTATGACCTTGCTAATGGTTAGTGTTTATGAAGTTTCTATATTGCAAGCTGTACTTCGGTAACTCAAACTCTAAATAAAGCCCATGTTTAAAAGAAAACAAAACCCAAAACCAACCAAAAAAGCCCCTCAAAAGTGCACACACACAAAAACCTCTCCACCCTCATTAAATTGATAAATTGTGCTGTCTCCTACAAAATCCTCAAAAGGCCAAATATCACCAGGCACCTGCTATATTATAAATGATGCAAACAGAGATGGACAAAAAAAATGCAGATTTATTGTGTGGGGGTGATGGTATCTATTTTATTTATAACCACTGCTTGAAACAGCGTAGCGTAAAGATTAAACATTGCACCACACACTAGGATTACGGTGCAAGTATGGAAATAACGCAGTCTGCAAACGGCGAAGTTTCCGTGCTAGCTGGCTATTTAAGGATATTTGTGAGCGTGGTGTTTTTGCAGCGCTAGAGCTGGTTTTCATCACAGTAATTCAGCACTGGGGACCACAAAAAAGAATGGCAAAAGTCAACAACAAGCAACGTGTTATTGATTTTTTTTGCCATTATTTACATTAATAGCTGACACTGGAGCCTGGGTAGGTCGTGCAGAAGTGTTCCCTTGTGTGAGTGACTGCTGTCCATTGAGGACAGGGTCATAACCTGGGCCTGAATTCAGAGCTTTGAGTACCTCTGAGCTACCATACTGCTTCCACTACTACTGACTTTGTTTGCCATTGACGACGCATTGTGCAGGAAGCTGCTGAAGAGGAGCTCCAACCTAGCCCAAACCACTATCAGCATCAGGTTGGACACTGGTGGTGGAGCATGATGGTCCTGCCCTTAAGCAGAGATGGCGGATAGCCATAGAATCATTTAGGTTGGAAAAGACCTTTAAGATCAAGTCCAACTCTTAACCTAACCCTGCCATCCCACCACCAAACCATGTCCCTAAGCACCTCATCTACCTGTCTTTTAAATACTTCCAGGGTTGGGGACTCGACCACTTCCCTGGGCAGCCCGTTCCGATGCTTAACAACCCTTTCAGTGAAAAAATTTTTCCTAATGTCCAACCTAAACCTCCTCTGGCGCAACTTGAGGCCATTTCCCCTTGTCCTATCGCCCATTATCAGGGAGAAGAGACCAACACTGCCTTGCTGTCCTGGCTGCCTGGGGGGACACCTACTCCAAATGCACAAAACTTGTGGATTGGAGGGTGGACAGAACCGGGCTGAAAGGCAGCAGTTATGTCAGTGTGGTGGACATGCTCTGGGACAGGTCCCTGTTCTCTTGAAACCTGAAACCTCAATAGATGTGGGATTTGTCATTGCCTGATGCAGTTATTAGCACAGTACTAAGCACCTGTGAGTTTTCAGGACCGTTTATTTCTTGAAGTGTAGGAAAATGTCATCGATGTAAATGAGTTTGACCAGGAGCTGCTTCCTGGCCCTGAGCTGCCAACATCTGTCTCCTCCAGAGTGGTTAGAATATTTAAGCAGCCAAATGCTCCAACCAGCTGAGCATTCATGGACAAAATTGTTGCTGTGCATAGTAATGCCTTGTAGCTGTAACACCGTTAGCCCTTCCTTCCCCCCGTGCACTCGTGGCCCAGCGTCGTGCTGGTGTCTCTGCTGTTCGACAGGGCGCTTCCTTCTGTTTACTGAGTTTTTTCCTCAGTTTAGTGAGCTTTTGTGCTGAGGTCTGTTTATTTTTAGTGAGATGTTTACTGCTGCTTTCTGTTGCTCAAAATCTCTGCAGTGAGATGCAGGGCTCTGGGTGATGCATGTGTGTTCTTGCCTGGATGCACTGAGAGAGTTCTTGCTGTTCACGGCTGCCCTGGCTGGGGGGGAAGGAGCTCCCCATGGATGGCACCTTCGGTAACAGTTCAGATATGTTGCATACCACATCGGCCAGGTCATGGACCCACTCTGAGCTTTGATTTAGGTTCTGCTCTGTCTGGATGCCTGGTGTAGGGAAGTTTGGTTTATTTTCCTACACTTTACTCCCCTAGCTGTAAAAGAAATGATGTCATCTACCATGTTTTATGAGGTGCTGTCAGGCTGTGGTTCTGTAGGCATGAGCTGTACTTGCAATGGCCATCAGTGACTTAACCCCAGGGAAGCTGAAACGTGAACTCTTTATGGAGAAGATGACACATAAGGAAACTTCCTTCCCTGTGTCTCAGGCTTTTTAGGTGTGGATCCCTTTGCATTAGGACAGAAGCCAGTAATCTCACACATGTTCTTTCTTCTGATGCTATGCTTCAAACCGCACCCAGCAGTGTCATTGCCTGTGTAGCAGGGGACCATGCTATGGACCAGAAAATGTGCGTTGAGCTATGGATGGGACTCTTCTAAGATGTCCCTATGCATTACAATAATCTGCTACTGCCAGAAATAATAATCAGACGGATTAGATAGGGATGACCAGGCAAAATTAAAGGGAGATTTACCTTTTTATTTTTTTTTTAAATGAAAGTATGAAAGGATATTAAAAACACATGCATCATGATGGTTGTCCTTGTATACGCCATCAATAAAAGCTCATGCCCTCTGCATGAATTATGGGAGTAGTTAGCTACTAAGGAGATAAGCACCCTGGAGACACCATATGGATGCAGAGAGATGGTTTATTGGGAGAGACAGGCTTCCAAAGAGACACAAGCTGTAAGGAGGCAAGACACACATAAGATCTCATCT
This sequence comes from Egretta garzetta, assembly GCF_000687185.1. Lineage (NCBI taxonomy): Eukaryota > Metazoa > Chordata > Aves > Pelecaniformes > Ardeidae > Egretta > Egretta garzetta. The sequence goes on from NW_009258383.1 coordinate 3,441,826, forward strand.
TTATTGTGATGTGCAACATGATTTCTAGGTAAAGGAAAATGTATTTTGGGAAGCTAATCAAGGCATTTTTCATTTAGGATTCAAGCCTTTATCCTCCCCTTCTACATAAGAGGCCTTCATTGCATCAGTTCTTCTCCCTTCTCATTTGTGCTTACCTGGAGCCCATATTTTCCTCCTTACACATTCAGACACCTGGGCTCACTCAGGGACCCTTTCCAGAGTAGGCTGACTTGGGGAAAATCTGCCTGGAGAAGCGCACAGCACCACTGCTGGCAAAACTGTTCCTGGAAGAGGGATTAGGGATTAAGGCTGCCACAGAGGCACCAGGCTCTGTGTGGGACATCTCAGTCCAGTTCATAGGTATGTGCTGGCTTTGTGAATGTCCTGGTTTCAGCTGGGATGGAGTTGATTTTCTTTCTGGTGGCTGGTATGGTGCTGTGTTTGGATTTAGTATGAGATGATGTTTTGGTTGTTGCTGAGTGGTGCTTGCACTGGTCGGGGGCTTTTCAGCTTCCCATGCTATGCTGGGTGCACAGGGGGCTGCAGGGTGGACATAGCTGGGGCAGCTGACCCCAACTGACCAGGGGAATATAGAATCATAGAATTGTTTAGGTTGGGAAAGACCTATATGATGCCATGCTCAGCATATACAGCTGTCCCTACTGAACTGTCTTTATCTCAACCCACAAGTTTTCTCACTTTTACCCTTCCATTCTCTCCCCCATCCCACCGAGGGGGAGTGAGCGAGCGGCTGTGTGGGGCTTAGTTGCCCGCTGGGGTTAAACCACGACAATGAGCCAAACATTTGCTCTTCTGCCAGCAGAACTTCTTACCTTGTGGAAAGAAGCATGGGAAACTCTGGAGATCACCTTGATTTTCTTTTCCTTGAAGCACAAGTTATTTTTCTTAAGGCACTGAGTTATGACCTAAAAGCCAGAATCAACAGACAAAGGAGCTAGACCAGGAGGGACAAGGACAGTACAGATGAGTCTTAAGATCTTGTTTGCTCACAAAAAACCTAAACCACAAAATTCTTGAGCATTTATTTCCTTTACAAAAAACTTTTTTTTTTTTTAATAAAGCCTACATCTGAGACTGTTCCAAATACAAAATTCAGGTAAAGAGATCAGGGAAGTTTCTTCCCAATGCTTATCCATGCTTTTTAAAATCTATCTAATCAATAATGGGAAATGATGGCATAATATCTCTAGAGATTTTTTTTTTTTTTGTAGGCACTAAATTGTTTGATTAGCCTTAGTTACCTGGGTGAGTGCTCAGACTCTAAGCTGTTTAAGATTCTGGGTGATTAGTTCCCATGAACTTGTGTGCTCTTACCTCACGTCTTTAGGTTGAGACTCATTTCTGTATTAAATTTCAGTTTTCTGCATTTGAAAGCAGTGAATTGTATGAATAATTAAAACACATTTATTAACCTCTAATGAATGGTCAATAAGGCTGGGAATTGGATCGAGTGACATGTGTGCGGGAAGTTTTGAAGCCTACTCTTTGCAGGAATGAGAAAAAAAATTTTGGAGTTGATTAAGTAAAATTTGCTGGAGGTCAGTGTGTGTCTGGATCATGACCTGAAAAATATAAGTACAGTCTTCTCTGGGGTTATCTGGTACTTCATGATGAATCTTTCTGCTCTCACTTTTTCATGAGGTCACTGAAGGATTTTCTGGCTGAAGTCTTCTACACTGTACCCTCGCATGCTTTCCTGAAAATGGGCTTTTTCAGTTTGCAAAAATTATTTTTTTTAGGAAAAGTAAATTAAAGAAAATTGCAGGAGACTGGGTTTCTTTGAATATTTTATAACTATGTTTACCTTGCTTTGCTTTTACAGCATGGAGTAGAATAGAGATTAAAGCGTTAGCTGCTTTTACATAAAGCTGACAGGTTAATTTTTGGCATTTTCTTTCTTTTGCGTAGTACAGCGCACTGCATAAACCAAAAGACCATACTAATGGTCAGCGGCAGCTTGTGGGAGGAGGCCTCTTCATTGGCTTTACTTCCAACTTACGTGAGTATTGCAACAGCACTTGGGTGCTCCAGTCATGGATCACATCATCACCTGGCTGGGCTTTCCGTAAAAAATATGGAATAGATAGTTTCTGTTGCCTCAGTAGGACTTGAATCTAAGAATAACATAGGTGGAGGGCCGTGTTTGGCTAATCTCTGTTGGCTTGTGTATGATCGCAGCATGGAGAGAGCAAGGCCTCGTCCCCACGTCCCACCCTCCTTTCTGGGGCAACTCAGAAGCCTGATGTAGGTGCACCAAGTCACTTGGTGGAGCAGCCTCTCTCCCCATTTATTGCATGAGGCTGAAGAAGCTAACCTCTGAGCCTGCCCGCCCGGTGTGAGCACCTTCTGCCAAGACAGTCAGATTTAGCACTGGTGTCAGCGAGGGTTGGAGACACCAACCCCTGGAGTGGGAAGCAGAATCCAGCCCTGCAACTGCCGAGGTGATGAGCCATGCCTCCCTGGGATCTTTCTGACCTTCTGCTTTGTGCCACTCATTGTGGCTGCGGTGGGCTTCCAAGGAGAGGGCTGGAGGCTGGAAGCAGTAGGGGCAGCTGGCCAGGGGGAGGATTGCAGGGCACTGGGCAAAAAAAGCAGGCTGGGTGACAAGGAGCCAGGGGCTGGTGACCAGAGGAGACCTGGCTGCCAAGAGAAAGGCACCTTCTGGTTTGTTTTACTTCCTTTCCCACGCTGTTGATGCAGGGGAGTAGCCCAAGCAACCGCACTGAGGGCTGCTGCTCTCTCCTGGAGTCAGAAGCCCTCTAGCACAGCCCCCTGGGGGGACATCCCTCCTAATGAAATCACCAGCCAATCTCTGCTGCCTGGCTTTTGTATTAGCAGAGTTTAAATTAGGCCATCACACTGAAGCACCAGCCTCTCCTTGCTAGTGACAGATGAGGAGATGCAAGTATAATCAAAGAAGCAAATTAATCCCATCTGATTCATCTAATCTTGGTTCAAATGAAATGCTCCAAGGAGGCAATGGGGACTTGCTCTTCAGCATGTGCTGGGACTTGCGCTCCACCTACACAAGCTTGTCCATGCCAGCCTTGGAGCAAGGCTGACTGAGGGTATCAGAAAGGTCTAGGATGCAGACTGGGAGAGTAGCTGGACCATGGGCCAGATGGGTCACCATCTTGCAGGGACAGTATTTCCAATATGTTCCTGGGCTGGAGAGGGGCAAAGAATTGGGGAACGAGAGGTAAAAATCCCACTACAAAATGGAAAACTTTTTATATTGACTTAATGGTTTGGTGGTGATGAGGCTCAGGACTAGAGCAGTGAGGGACCAGAGAAAGGGAATATGGTTTGCCTCTTTGGTAGGATCTCCCATGATCTACCCCAATATATGGAGAGGAGGAGGCCAACTGAGCAAAGTGGCTTCTCTCTCACCTGCCATGGAGAGGGAATAACAACCATTGTGGTTCCTCTCCTCCACTCCGTTAAATCAGCCTAACACCTATTGGTATTCATCTCAAATCATTATTTCATATTCAAACCTATATAAATGGAGATGAATACACCGAACAGTTTCTTCTGGAAGGTACAGAAAACATTGTGTATATATAAGCAGGCATTCTTCACTGTGCATTATATACCCGCCCGGGTATCAGTGAAAAATCATTTGCGGAATGGGTGTATGTGTATTGTCTGTTGTTTAGAATGCCTATTTTTGTGAAAATGATGCTAGTCCAAATAATTAGGTGTAATGGAGAGGAAGTATATAGATGGTAAAAAGTGCTACAAAAAGGCTGAATTTGCTCTGGAAAAAGACTTAAGATTTCATTACTCCCATTGCAGTCTTTAAGAGCAAGGTAACCTGAAGAGGAAAGGGACTACTTTGAGAAATCACTTTTATTTCACTTCCTACAATAGCTCATGGACAAAAGACAGATTAGTTTTTCAATGCATTGTAGCAGATAATTCTCTCTTCTGACTCAGCCATCCTCCCCCAACCTTAACTTGACTGAAATGGCAATTTGATTGTACATGTATACATCCCTCTATCTTTGTTAATGTGTGCCTGAAGGTTTACTGCAGCACCATAGTCTGTATTTTCCCTATGAAACATAAAGGTCCCAAATCATTCTGTGTGTACAGGAGGAGAGGCGGGATCAGGCAGGTGTCATTGCCTTTGCAACTAGTGGCCATCAGGCCATTGCCAATGTCCCCTCATGATTCAATCTCATGCCCTTAACTGGAGGAGGTGAGGAAGAAACCTGATCAAGGTCTAACGGGTCTGAACATTGGGGCATTTAGTCCAATACAGAAATGCACAGTGTTGGCCAGGAGCTAAAGCCAGTCAGCCAGCTTGGAAGATAAATTCCCACTGCAAGGGATAGGATGACCTAAAAATGGGGAGGAGACCAGAGGAAATGGTGAGGGTCCCTGTTTCCTGCAATCTTGCAAACAAGGTCATTGTGTTTTCTTAAACATCTTTCTTGGAATGTTAACCATCTGCTGTGACAGGATATAGCTTCCGTGTGACTGTGCTGGTTTGGGTCAGAAGGGACTATGACTGAAACTTTCACAGTTTCTCAAAGTTAACTTCGAAGGTACGAAGAAATAAATCCCAAAATACAGAGGAGACCGTCACAACTGAGATGAGGACTGAAGTAGTGAAAGTCCAGAACTATTTCTCCAAAACAGCAACAGAGCACAGAAGGAGTGGGAAGGTGGCAGAGCCCAGCTTCAGCCAACACAAGATTTGGAGAAAAAAAACCTGAGCAAAATATTGACTTCCAACCTGCTGTCAAAATATGCCTTGAAATAGTAAATCCAGTGACTGAATTCCCATTACATACAAAAGATTCTGAAACAAGCCTTTGAGATAAAAGCCATTAGTAAAGTAAGAAGGAAACATTTTCCTCCATAGAAAGTCAAATGTACTTTTTATTCCATAGAGACATGCATGTATTCAGGGCCAGTGCTATATGTCACCTCTGTCAGAAAGATATTGTTTCTCCATCCTAAGCCATTTGAAAACTGAGTCAGTGAAGTACCAATTAACCTCAGGTCATTAATTTTAAATACACTATCAATTTTATTTTATTTTTCTTTGCTTTTTCTTTTCTTTAACTTGTGTAATGGCCTGTGGGGAGAAAAAAAAAAGTCGGTTGGATCCTTGGCCTTCAATAAATCTTTTCTTAATGCACCAATATCAGGGCTCAGATTACCATTATCCTTGGCCTTTGAGCCCGTGAAGACATTTCTATGCCTATAGTTTAGTCTCCATCCTCTGCTTCCCCGGATGAGATGTTTTACTGGGCCAGGGGGGGAATTAGTCCTAACTTAACTTGGTTGAGAGTATGGGTCTATTTTGGATTTTTAGGAGAGGGATCAGGATGTAGAAAACAAATTCCTGCTTTTGTTCTTTAGTTTCATGATTTTATTTTATTTTTATTATTTTAAATATGTTTTCTATATTTTAAGGCCTTGTATTTCATTATTTCTATTTTTTTTTTAATTGAAGGTTTAAAAGAATAGGATATTTATTGGGTTTTATAGTGCACCAAGAGATCCTCTGCTGTGAGCTTCTCAGGTGCTTGATAGTGTCTCTTGATCTACATATACTATTTGTTATACAATATTTAGCTCCGCTTAGGGTTTTAATTTAATGGGGGCTACATTGAGAACAATCAGCTCAGTGACCGTCTCTGAGTTAAATCTTTCAGGAATTAAGAATGCTGAGTGGAATAGGGATCCCTTGTCAGCACCTCCTTGCTCTGGATATAACCAGATTTTCTGACACAGTGGGGAATGCCTGGAAGAGTTGGCCATGGCTAAGTTTGCTCTCAGCGGGCTTCATGAGGTTGACCTAACTATTCTGCCTTATCAAGCCATACTTAACAGTACTTTTAATAGTGCTGTAGGGATTGCTAAGTATTATGAGAAACTACACAAGTCTTTGATTAGGCAGGAGCTCTATTTATTACCTTTAGGAGACCCATCCAGTGGCTTGCTGGCTGCTCAGCTCAGTTGTATACATGGCTTACAGCACGAGGAGCTTCACTAGGCAGCTCCAGAAGACGGTCAAATATAGACACTAATGACCCAAGAGCTGCCCTGGAATGGATTCTTCTGCTTGTGAAGGAATAGTAATAATAATAATAATGTCATGGCAGCTGCTTTTACTCATTTTCTTATCAGCTATTTAAAAAGCCCAAGTGTTTAAAGCTTAAAAATTAACCACACCAAAAATAGGAAGAAAACTAAAAACCCAAAGCCCCCTGGAAAAGAGATAAAAGCCACAGTTTAATTATGAAATTTTACCTGCATGAAATTTAGTAGAATAACTCATCAAGGAAATTACATCTCATTTCACTGAATAATGTTATGGGAATCAAAACATATTAAATCTAGATAGGTGAGGGTTAAAGTGATTAAATATTTGAACAGAGAGAAAAAAAAATTAATCAATGGTGCTTTCTCTCAAACCAGACAGGGCCAGTGACTTCCCAAAATATGACAGTGAAACTCTGCAGAAGAGTTATCTGGACATTAATTGACCAGATGTATCTCATCTGCCCCTCAGCTTACATTCAACATGAACAGACACAGTATTTTCTAGCGAAAATATTGCAGCTCATTGAATAGCAATATTGTCCTGGTTTTGGCTGGGATAGAGTTGATTTTCTTCATAGTGGTTTGCATAGTGCTGTGTTTTGGATTTAGTACTAGAAGAATGTTGATAACACACTGATGTTTTAGTTGTTGCTGAGCAGGGCTTACACCAGTCAAGGACTTCTCATCTCTGCCAGGTGCACAAGAAGCTGGGAGGGGGCACAGCCAGGACAGCTGACCCCAACCGGCCACAGGGCTATTCCAGACCATAGGATGTCATGCTCAGTATATAAGCTGGGAGAAGAAGAAGGAAGACGAGGATGTTTGGAGTGATGGCGTTTGTCTTCCCAAGTAACCGTTACGCGTGATGGAGCCCTGCTTTCCTGGGGATGGCTGAGCACCTGCCTGCCCATGGGAAGCACTGAATGAATGCCTTGGTTTGCTTTGCTTGCACGCATGGCTTTTGCTTTCCCTATTGAACTGTCTTTATCTCAACCCACGAGTTTTGTCACTTTCACTCTTCCAGTTCTCTCCCCCATCCCATTGTGGGGGGAGTGGGGGAGCAGCTGCGTGGGGCTTAGTTGCCGGCCAGGGTTAAACCACGACAAATACCTGCATCGTTTCAGGTCCTGGCTCCTAACTGTCCCCTGCTTCGTGGTTCCCAGTTTAGACCACAAGCTGCATGGAGGCATCTGGCCACAGTGTGCACCCTGAGGTCTCCTCCACTGCCAGAGGACAGAGAAGTCACTTACCGTGCCAGCAGTCTAGCAAGCTGCCGGTCTTATTTCCACTTAGAAAGTGACTACACCAAGTGTGAGTTGGAGGTCCTGAGCTTCTTGAAGGTGCTGGGCTTAGCATGCACGAGATTTCTAATATATACCACATGTCTCCATAGGACCACTGGCAACCCTGCGTAAATCATAGAATCCCTGCGAGTTAAACTACATGGTGACCTTCATTGATTCTTCCACGACTGTGAAAGAGGGCTGGCTCAGACCTGCCATCCTTGCATACACATTTTCTGAAACCATCAGTGAAAATCCTGGATGCCCAAGAATGTGGAGTTTTTCCTAAACTGATTTATATTAGTTCAAAGAACATATGGAATGGATCGGCCATTTGATTTAGGAGCTTGCAGTGTTGTTTCACAGAAACATACCTTTCTTAGAACCAGTAATGTCTTTCTACCTGGCACAGGAAGGATTTCTACTTGCAATATTTCATGGAATTACAGCTTTCATGATTCCAAACTTACATTAGGAGCTGTAGCATGTTGTCTCTGTTAAAACAGTTCTGAATAAAATTAGTCTGTCAACACTTTGAAATAAACTGTATTTTTTTAAAAAAAATTATGCATATTTCTGTATTTCTTCTTTATAATACAAACCCCTAACTTTTATGGTAGTTTTTGCATTTTTATTAATATTAATTAATATTATTTAGTTTCCAGTTGCTTGGTAACTGTTGACAGGCTTATGCTTGTTGTATCCATAAAGAATGTGGGACAATATATAACACAAGCATGAGTCAGTTGTACTGATATCTACTCAAAACATGCTATCCAGGGCAATTCCTCAAGCTGCTCTAGAGTTTACTTCTCTATTTTGCTTTATCCTATGCCCCTTTTCTAGAATCTACCTGCATGCTCCTCTTCCTCTCCTTTTTCTCCCTCGCTCTCCGCTGCTTTTTTTCACTAGGAAAAAACCTCCTGAAATTGCCTATTGCACTCAGGTCCTATGTGTATGACTAATTCTTAACTCTGGATTTTTATTTCAGAGTGTCAAAAGCTCCACTTGCCCTGCAACTGCCAACGAGCACCTTTGGCTTTTCCTGAGACATTTGCTATGCAATGCAATGAATCATTCTCTGCAATACAGTGGCATTTGTGAGCCTGAGACAACACAAAATTGATCCGATCTAATAACAGAGTAACTATTCATAAAAGATACTGGGTATTTGATCTGGATGGGAGATAGGCAAAAGGGAGAACACAGATTTATATGTAAAAACAAGAACTTGTTGGTTTAATGACAAGTGTTTAGAGTATAATAGAAGTAAGACAGATTAGTCTAATTACAATATGATATATTCATATTCTATATACTTAATTCAAATTAATACTGGAAATCCTTGATAGTACAGTAAAAAATGTTATAAAATTAAATCTCCTTCCCAGTATATTTGTTATATTCACCCTTGCAATGCCTCTCCAGGTGCCAGGCCAACAGTTTCAGTGTGTGCACCTGTGGAGGGGTTATGAGGAGCTGCCAGAGCCCTGCAGCATTCACTGGAGAAGAGAAGGGGCTTTGGTCTCCCTCTTCTTTGGCAGGAGAAATGTAGTGGTAAGTTTTCTTACTCCACTGCCTTGGGATCCACTTGGGTTTATTTGGTTTGGTTTTTGTAGCACAGTTTGTTTCTGTGCTCTGTCCACTGGTTCCCAGTTATTTGGTTTTTCTATTCTCTTTGTTACCTCTAGAACAGGTTTTACCAGAGCAATGCAAGTGTGCATTCCTGTAGGGACTGCTGACTTGATCACATGATTTGCTTTTAAATGTATGACTTCCAGTATCGTCTTGCATCTGCCACCTTCCACACCAATTTCATTCCAGGCAGCTCACAGGCACTTCAATCCACACAGCGCAGCTACTCGTTAAACTATAAACTACAACTCAACCAAAACAAGCTTCGGCAAGAGGTACCACATGTTAGACAGTTGCTGTCACAGTTGAACAGCTAAAATCAGCCCTGTCCAAGGCACTGTCTCAGGTTATGCAATTTCAGTCCAATATAAAGCCTCTAAGTAGTAATGGCAAAAATCACATTTGCTGGCTTATATTATCTGAGCTCTGTTGGTCAGTCTTAGTGTAGTACCTTGACTTTGTTGGAAGCTATGTTGAAAGGCTTAAATAGATCCGACTATGACCTTCAGGCAGACCACAGTAAATAGGCTGACTAGTTTTTACAGATGTCAGGTTTTTTTAATTGTGCATGATATATTGAAGGATAATTAGCTGTCAGATGGATAAGAATGGCATGCTCCGGAGTCACTGTGTAACCACCTCCATACTCACACATCAGACATGGCAAGCAGTCCCTTTTAGCAGAGAAAATCAATCAGTTCCAAGCACATGAATTCCAGATACTTGTCATTTTACCTTTTACCTTCAAAATCTACCATGAAAATGGTGTTGCATTTTTGCTACCAAATGTTTTACCAACATTTAGATGAATGGCGTGCTCCATACATGTTCACTATCTCCAGTGCTTTCTGAGAGAAATAGCAATGCTTTTGTGTTTAGGGAATTCTCATGGCAACATCAAGTTTTAGTAAAGAACGGGCTCTGAATGTTCAAGTGAGTAGGGCTGGGTGAAGAAAGGGATCTTGAAATATTCCAGTTTTCACATCTTGGTTGATTCCTCAGCATTGTTGGGAATTCAGACAACGAGAAAACCTGTTGATGCAAAAATTTGTTGGCAGTCCCACTGGAAACTGGGACATTGCCATGGCAAGTTCAATAGAATTCCATTTTTCTCCTGGCAGCAGGGGCCCTTCAGGTTTAGAGTAGGTTGGTATGAAGCAATTTTCTAGGAGTGATCTTCAGTATAGTGTGACCTCTGCACCTAGGTGATATTTGCCTATTACACATGCAGACTTTTTTCCTCTTTCAGGCACATTTTGACAGCACCCATCCTCTTGTAATTTAATTCCAAGTCAGTCTGAAATTTGAGAGTAAACTTGTGTGTGTATAGTAAATCGCATAGTTCTATGAGCTACTGTTGCATTTCTTTCAAAGATAATTATTTATGTGTGCAAGCTGAACACTGTCTAAACAGGTCCAATCCTGTGAGTACCTAATGTGATTAATTCTTTGTGTCTGTTGTGTTTTAGGTAGTCATTGCAGAGTGGCTGATCTAAGATAGATTGAGTCAATGGAGAGATCCGCATGGAATATTAAATCCTCAAAGACTTTGCCTTTGACTGTAGGCTCTGCTCACTGTTTTGCTAAGGGGATTAACACAGAGAGTTCATACAATGGAAGAGCAATAGACCCAGATCAAGCTCTTGTGAACCCTGCAGTCTTACAACGGATTCCTATTTCCCTCTCTGCCATCCCAATCGCTGCTGTGAAGCTGATAGATTGATTCGTTATCAGTGTATAAAGGGATGCTTTTGCTTTCATTTCCCTGATAAGTTTTTTGGGTGTTTTGTGTATGTTCACCAAGAATAAACATGTTGGGACCAGACAGACTGTAGGGTGTTTTATGGTTTTGCTAGTGATGCGACTGTTGTTGGTTTTCAGACAAACCTCCCGTGGAGCCCTGGAGGGGAGCACAGGCGTGGCAAAGGCCTCAAACAAAAAACCCCAAAAGCAGCAGGTTTGTGGGAATATAAAGCCCCCAGAAACCTTCCTTATGATAAAGTCAACATAGCTTCATACTGTTTATTTGTCAAATAAAAATATGGTTCCTTGTAAGACAAGAATTCAAAAGTATAAAGTAGTTCCAAACTGGTTTTTGATGCTTTGTGCAAGAGTGCTCCGAGTACATACATTTGTATAAAATTTGAATTTCATGTCATATTGTTTCCCTCATTATATTATTATAGGAGTATATTTTCCCTCTGTTTCCATTTTATGGAAAAAAAAAAAAAAGTTCGATGTGAAAAAATAGTATCTCTAATGTCGCCCAGCAGGGAAGCAGCACTTGTGAAATGCACTTGCACTTAACTGCAAAGTACTGAAGTGTATGCTTCAAATCTTTTGACTTTGTGCTGAAAGAAATGGGACCATTCAAGCAGTCAACTTCAGGTGTTTGTTTAGGTACTTTGCTGAATCAGGGTATAGTTTAAGTGAAAAATGTTACCTAATGATTGACCTTCAGAACCTTTCACTGCAAAATATGTTGGCAGTATAAAGCACTACTATATTAAACACAGGTAAACCAGGGAACTAGTATGAGTCAGGAGGCAAAACTGAGCAAGAGCGGAGGCAGCAGCCCAGATCTTAGGCACTGCTGGACACAGTGGCTTCCCTTGGGCTGTGGGTGTTGTGGGTTTTATCTGTGTAATGCCACATAGTGTGTACAGGACACCTCAGAGCCCCAAAGGGTTACGCCAGGTGGGAGTGAAATATCCTGGAAAAGGGATGGACTCAGATGGTAAACCCTGGGACCAGCCTGAGCTGTCCTCTTCTTCGTATTGCTGTGGACCTCACCTGGTGTTATGCACCTAATCCCAGTTTTCCCGTTCATGAAGGACAAGTGCAATGTATTGAAGGACTCAAATATTAATATGCATTGTATACAGAAGCATACAGTCATTTATCAGAGACCACCCCTGCAGGAGAGATAGCAGCTCCCCTGTCAGGTGAGACCAAGTCCTCCATTCAACATGCTTCAAACCAAGGACTTGAACGTACACATGCTGCGGCTGGTTCCTGGCTGTCAGACAGGGCTCCTAGTGCAGTAGTAGGAGGTAGTATACAGGGGAAGACCTGGCTGAAGTCGTTGTGGCTAAAAATTGGGTGTAGATAGATCCTGTGAAACCACAATGAGAGCAAGCAGTGTCAGACGTCTAATAGTAGCTTCCATTAAAGTGCTTAGCAGGGGGGATGGAGTCATGCTGCATTTTGATAACAATTTTCTAAGGTCATTTCCCAGATACAGAAATGTAACCTTTTTCAATTTAGCTAGGAGTTAGAGAGCTAGTTTCTGCAAAATATGGCCATTTTTCATCTCATCCTGCAATCCAGTGTGTCCTTCCCCTTATGTTGCATGTTGTCATTCACAGTCTGACATCCGCAGACACCATTAAAACCTTTTTATTTCACATCTGGAAGTCGAAGCTGTCTTAAAAATTTCCTCATCTATTTTACCAGTCAACAAGAAGAATGAACACCCCTGGGGCCTCAGGGTGTAATTACGGGTAAGATTAGCCCAGCAAATGAAACACCTGTGTGTCCCTTCTGTAAACATGCGCTGCTTCTCTGTGGCAACTTGGATCATAATTTCAATAATGAACCTCCTGTAGACTAACTGGAGTTTGGTTTGCTGTGTGGTGCACTGCATCTCTTTATTTTCAAGGAGATTTTGGAATGTTGATTTGTAGGTGTCTCTAATACCAGGTTGCACATTTTTTCACTCAGTTTTGCTCAAATAGCAGCTGTCAAATTATAGACCAAACAAAGAGACTTTAACTGCATTTAACACAAAACCAAAGGTAAATGACATCACTCTGAACAATCTAAATAATAGTAAAAACCATCTAGTTCTGAAGTGCTAACTGTACTCTCAACACACAAGTAAAGTGAACTCGTCCAAAACAGTCAGGTGCAGTTGGCCCATAGCCCATGTTCAGCAATTAGTGAAGGTGAATGAATAAGGACCAGGTCCAAAGCTTGAATAACTCAACGGGAGTTTTTCCTTTGGCTTTGATGGGCTTTGAGTCTGGAGTTCTTGGTTTTCTTCCATCCCTGCTAAAATCAGCATCAGAAACCCTACTGACGTCAGCAACACAGAAACTGGTGGCAGAGGTCCTATTTCAAAATTAGACACAAAAATGTAGTCATTTCAACAGGCATAAAATATCCAGAGCTAAATGGGCAATGAGGATGTGAGATCATGACCACAGCCTTTAACTTTTAGAGGTCCTTCTGCCCTCTGTAATTCACAGCCCTGAAGTATGGGGAAAGTTTGCTGTTCTAGCTACTGGGTTACTGTGCACATAACTACTTGAAGAAATTGAAGGTCTTAAAGTCATTTACTGCCAAAAATGTAACACGTAATCATGACGTATCTTCAGGACCAGATGGCTTTTCAGGTTCTGCATTTTGAACTTAGGTGCTTAAAGTGGAGCTCAAAGAACTGTATCATGTTTTATAATTTATGCTTTCTTTTCTTAGTGATAGCAATAATATTAATATATTCCTTCCTTATTTCATATTTTATTATGCCTGAAGAAAGGTTAATGTATTGTCATTTAAAGAATTACAAGATGTGTTTACTTAGAACACTATATTGCTCACAGTTTTGCAGATACTGAGATTCATATTGTAAATAGAAATGCTTCTGTCATTGTATCAAAACCATTAAATTTTAAACCTACTGCAATAAAAATAATCGACAAATTTTATGAGTCATAACATTCATAGTTGCTATAAATGTTAACAAAAAATGGAATGCAGAAACTGCATGAGTGATAAATGTCATAACTTATACCAGACTTAATCTGTGTATTCACTGTCAACTCAGTCTTTTATGAATCCACAGGTCTTGTCTTCTCTGTTGTTCTGGCACAGTTTTTGACGTGTTAGCAATATCACAACACTGCTCCTCCAAACACTACTACTGTCATTGTGGAGGCATTCTCTGTGGACATAAATTATTTTGGCTCAGACCTGAAGTTGTTAGCAACTGATTAACAAAATCAGAAATCTAAGGGCCCATGCTATTAGAGCCGAGGCTTTCCTTGGGGTGAAAGCTGTGTGGGGATTTGGTTTGAGTTTTCAGATTTGTGTGTCTTTGAACTGTCTTGTGCTATGATTATGAAACATGAATGAGTGGGGTCTGGAAGAAACATCTTGATAATGCAGCCAAATTTTGAATCAAACGACTGTCAAAAGCTCCTTGAGAGCACTGGTAGACTTTGATGTTTCTTGTCATGGAGCTGAGAAGGACAGAGAAAACGAATGAGGCTTCTGGGTGAACGAATCAAAAGCATGTCTGCTGTTTTCTGGGATACTTCCACAGAAACTACTTTACAGTTGCTTTCCATGTCCATGAGCTGCTAAAAGGAAAAAATGTCCCCAGATCAAGAGAAAAAGATCATAGTGCCTGGAGTGAAATGGAAATATAAACATTGCTTTCCTGATGCGGAATGGGGGGTATTCATACAGACTCATATGGTACAATTCACACATATCCCATTGCTGAGAGGAGTGAATTCCATGTCCTCACATGGAAGAAGAGAAGTTTCCCTGTGTGAATGTGAAGTAACATTCACAGATTTAGTTTTTCTTTGAAAAATTACTTAACATTAACTACCGAAACTGATATTGTTTTGTCTGATATTGTAAATGCACAATTATTTTTTTCTTTTTTGCTAATTTTTGGCCTCAGTATGGCAAGGAGTCCCAAAATTTTGGTTAAATAAATGTGGAAAGGTATTCTTTTAAATGGGTTTGAATATGCTGCCTTCCAATGCTCTTGTATCTTCAGAGAAGAATGGAAGTCCTGATTAAATTTTTCTGTTGCTCAACATCTTAAATATTTCCATCAGACATCTTTTTAGTGATGCTTTCCAACATAAGCACTTCCACACTATCTGTCTTTCTCAGAAAGGGGAATTAATTCTTTCAATCCCAGCAAGAAAGCTCAGGTCTTTAGGGTATTTCTTGCAAAAGGCAAAGCCAAGCTCAACTTCAGGACAGTCAGCCTGCTCAGGGCAGGTCTACTTTCAGAAGAGATCCCAAATGGGCAGCATCACGTGGTGAAAGGGCTGATGTGCCCACAAAGGTTGGTCACACAGACAGGCCTGTGCCAACCGCTGCCTAGTACCCAACGTTAATTTCCTGTAGGCCCTTTTAAAGGCTTCTTTCTCTGCTGGTGTATGTTATGCTTTGAATCACTTTGTAAGCACCATGTGCCTTCTTTTAAGACTGATGATACCTACATTTAGTGGCTAATATAGGCACTTTAAGTTTCTCTTGAATACTTTGACTCCTTCAGAGTCCTTGGTGGCCTACTAATCCCTCTGAGGAATATATGGAAGAGGAGGAGTAGACCCAGTGGGAATACGTTTCTGCTAGAAAATCATCTGCCCTCTCAAAAGCATTCCCTGGAGCCCCTCATTACCCCACAGGCCAACAGATTCTTCCATCATTCTGCATCCAGCAGATTTGCATCATTTCTTTGCTGTTCATACTTGCTGTTGTTTTCTCTGCAAATTTTATTTTAGCTCTTCCAATTTCCCTTTAAAATATTGCTTGGAAAAATTTATGTGACTTTTTAGTAGAATTTGTATGCCTATTTGTTGACAGAGAAGTACAAGACCTCTGAGCATACGAGCTGTCAGAACATTAACGAATGTGCCACATTTTCCCACTGGAAGGCTCTACAGCAAGATTGGTCACCTCTCCCAAAAACTGTTTATAGCTTTGTCTCAGAGTTCGTTGTCCTGATGCAGCAAAATATGTATGTAATTCTATGGTCTGCATTGAGAAGAAAGTCTTATTTAAAAAAATTATAGTAATGCCCTTGACTCCAAAATGGAATTTCTGGTTGAATTAGGTTGCATCTGGTTGTATTTTGTGAACATACTTCAAACGCTCACATTCAGTCCACAAACCTTATTTCTTATAACCCTGAAAAGCAGCTACTACCTTTTTCTATGATGGTACTTAGGTGAATTCTCCTAACTGGTTTCAGTGTGGTTTGCAAGGCTGCTTACAGAGTCTACTACCCACCTAATAGCTCTTTTCTTCCAAGAAAAGCCCAGCCAACCTCTGCTGCTTCTTTCTCTCTCTCCAAGCAATACCAAAGCCATTTTACAAGGGTGATCTTTTTTTGGCATGCACCAAGGAGTCCACCAGTGGATTAGAAGCACCAGTTCAAGGGAAGTGTGGAGCACTTCTCTTTGATACCTTGCCAGTCAAATTAAAATTTCATGCCAGACTTGTAACTTCAGAAGAAGGTCTGATATTTGCAATTTTGATACTTTATTCTCTTAACTTACACAGGACTGTGTGCTGAAAAGCAAGGCTGGTGAGGGATGGTCTGGGTTGTAAATGAATTGTTCCTAGCTCAAAAATGGAATGATTTCTAGTTCAAATTAATTTATATGTTTTATTGGTATAAACTGATGAGAGCAGATGTGACCAGACATTATAGTTAGCTGTTAAGTCATACAATGAGCTAAAGAATGTCAAGGGTGTTCCATGTTAAAGTAAGCTTATTAGTAGCATTAAGAACTACGACTTATACACAAGTCTCACAAAACTGCCCTTGAGGTACTAGATTAAAAAGCCTGATAGGTAAGTATTTAGCTACTCTAAGTGAAAATATCCAAAGAGTCAAAGTGCCTTTTCCAAGAGTTTTGAATGCTTTTGAAAACTCAGGGCTACCTTATGATTAAATATTGGGGGAAAATACTTTTAGAATACTTCTGCGTAAATCACTGTGGTATGAAAGCTGGTGAGGATGGCTGGCTCTCAGGGACTGTGTTAGCTTGTGGCTCCCCACTGTACCCTTGGTAGCACTGGATTCATTCCAGTTTCTCACAGTGTTTCTACAGGTTACCGTTATGTTTCTCTGACAGTCAAGCGTCTCAGCAGTGAGCACCAACCTAGTGTGAAAACTAGTACCTGTAGATATGTCCAAAAGAATGCTTATCACAACATGCAGCCCACAATTGGGCTGGCAATGCAGTTTGCAACCACACTAACCTGTATTGAAACACTTCGGCAGTGGTTTTTTTCCATGAAATCTGTTTATCCTTTCAACAGACTTCTCCAGGAAACTGCTTGCCTTGTCTATTCTGTAAGCTGTGTCCTTGACGCAGACTTCAGTCAGTGTAGCTACATGAGTCGCGACAGGATATGCGCAAAATGAAACCCACATAGCTCTCCTGGACAACACCTCTGGTAACAACAGTTATATCTGCCATGGGCTGCATGGAGGGTCTGCATCCTTTGCTGCTCCCCAGTCTTCTATAACATCAAATCGGAATTGCCTGTCTTTGCTTTAAGCCCAGGAAGTTCACCATGGCCTATACCCTGCCCACAATGCCAGCTGTCCTCCCCATATTGACCAATTTCCAAATGACCATCTTTGTGCTTTCTCCTGTTCTGTGCCTCATGTCTAGGGAAAAGTGACTTACCAATACCAATGACACCCTCCTACCCACCCAACTGCTCTTCTGCAAATCACTCCTTAAAATTCTTTGCTTTGACATTTTTAAAATGTAAGGAAGTATGAAGTTCCTTATGTGCCAAGACAAGCATTGTCATGATGACCAGCACTATCTCCCTGGTTCCCCGTCTGTCTGTATGTGTCTTTCTGCAGTGCTGAGAACAATAACTTCTTGTGACACCTACACAACAGCATAACACAGAAACAATAACAACATCTCTAATAAAATAATGGATCAGCAGTTAAAATAAAAGCATCTATTAAGGCAGCTGATGGGAAAAAATGGAAGAGCTCAGCTGTTTGGCTTGATTCAGTACCAAGTGGACAGCACAGAGCAGAGGACAAACATAACTTGAGAATATTTATAGAAGGATGACTGTATGATGCAGAGATTAGAGGTATGTGCTGGTCCCTTCACCATGGATGTACGGTATAGGGACAAAACGGAGGTGCTAGTAGAAGGCTAAGGTCAGGCTGTATTATAAAAAGGAAATTGCACATAGAAAAGAAAAATAAAAGATGCATGACTGAAAAGGCATGAATCAGATGTCTCATCAGAGGAATTTGTGCTACCCCAGAGACCCAAAGTGTCTGAGATGTCTGACTGAGACTGACAGGGAGGACACGGGACCTACAGAAAATCCATACCTTCCTGGAGGGGCAGCAGCCAGCCAGGGTATACCAGAGCATCTAACTTAGTGCTAGATATGACTCATGCGATGAATAATAGACTTGCTTTCTTTTTCTAGACCTCAATTTTGGGCTTTAAGGAAACAGGAGGTTTTACAGAAAAAAACATATCTTTCTGTGAAATTGCTTTGACAATGAGGGTTTTTATCCACTAGTATCAGCAAATTATTGTCATCTTTGATGACTGCTGTTTTCATGGACAAACCATTAAAATGCAATTTCAGGTTGCTGTGATTTTTAGCTGAACAAAATGCATAGGGTACAGAACTTAGCATCCTAGGTTTGTATGCCCAGTTAAAAAGTAACATATGCTCACTATCACTTTTAATATCCCTTTATATCTTCCGTGTAGTTCAGAAATTTTTTTCAAAAAATATTTTACTGTAGGATAATTATTTAAATCACTTCATGGAAGGTGCTGGATATGACAAATGACGGGCTCATTACATGCTTCCTGGTTTAGCAATAGCTGTAAAAATGGGAAGCTTCATGCAGGTTTAAGCAGGGGCTCAGGCAGCTGATTGAACAGATTGCTTTAGGGACCTGACATTGAATATAAAGTAATTTGTATTTGGCTTCTTTTACTCTGTGTTTATCAGTGTGTGTACAGAAGTGGCAAAAGAAACAGAGAAAGGGTGAAAAACTCAAGAAGACATCGAGACCAAGTGCAACGATGGCAACCTGGAAGCAGACGAAAGACGGAGAGAGGGTGAGTGACTGTAACTTTTGGGGTAAGATGTGGCTGAAGAAGTCATGGACTTAGGAGTGAAGGATTTGCCTTGCTGTGTCCATGGAAAGAGGGTTAGGTACATAGAGAGTAAACTTGCTTTATTAAAATAAATTAAAGTTGTTTGATAAACTAACCTTCTGTGGCCTGTAATAAGATTGAGTAGAATTCTTAAACTACATATAAACTGAGGCTGGTGCTTTCTAAAAGGAGCAAGGAAATGAATGCTGATCTCCCTGTAATTTTAGAAGATAATTTAAATATAAGAATGAAGCTGATGTCCTCTAACTTTAGTCCTGTGAAGTCAGGGGCCCTGATCTCTCGAAATGTCACTTCACTCTCTATCTTCAGTGACTGTGAATGAAATTTAGGTATTTAACAGACTAGATAAAAAAATAAAGTGAACAGGGAGCTAAAGTGACATGAAGATAAATACCAGAGATGCCTCTCCCATATCTAGAAAGACGATGTAAGTTGGTAAGATCCT
This sequence comes from Egretta garzetta, assembly GCF_000687185.1. Lineage (NCBI taxonomy): Eukaryota > Metazoa > Chordata > Aves > Pelecaniformes > Ardeidae > Egretta > Egretta garzetta. The sequence continues at coordinate 3,461,217 of NW_009258383.1, forward strand.
CTGAGTGGAGGAGTTTTATTCACTCCAGCAAGGACTGATGGATTATTGTTCTGTGTAAAGAAGCATTGCTTTGAATGCTTTTCTTTCCAAGTTTTGCTGTTGTGTTTGAGATGTAAATATATATAAAGAAATCTATCAGACTAGACACTGCCTGCTCTGCCTTGCCACACTTCATTTGGTTTGCGAGAGGCAAACATTAGGAAAAAAATGAGTAATGATGGTAAACTCACAGGCTGTCTTCAACATTTGTGAAAATATGCTTAGGAAAATGAATTTTAAAGAGTTGGTGGCCATCAGACTATAGACAGTGCAAAATGATGAGGACAAAATTAGGCAATGACTTGCTGCTGTCTCATATGCTGTCTGTGATGCTCTGACAGCTATGGTGAATTCAGCTACAAAAAAGCCAGCGTTGTGCTCGCCTGGGAGCCATGAGGTACGGGTCGGGCAGGATGAGTGATGAGCCCCGACTGTCACTTTTGCTGCCATGAAAGACTTTCTTAGATCGCATATTGGCTAAAGACTGGCTCTCAGTAATTTTTAAGCCAGCATTTTTATTTGAATATGCATTAAAATACTGACAAAATGCCCAGTCATGTGGTCACATGCGAGGCCGTAATTACGGTGAGACAGTAACAGCCACTTTTGCACACAGAGGAGCGACCCACAACCACTACAATTTCTTTCTGACAATAAAAGACATTGCATTTGCCAGGGCTTACAGTTACAAGCTCAGAAACCTGTCAACCTGTGCCCTGGGACGTGCTGCTTGATGCACACAGGTAGGTGGCCAAATTAATGCCAGGGCGGGGGGAGCTGTTGGCAGGGAGGATGCAGCACCGGAATGACTGGAGTGAGGCAGACCTCGGTCCCAAATGCCTGCTGCCTTCGCAAATGGGCCTGCTGCTGAGTTGGGCACGGCTCATTGCAAATAAGGACACCAAATTTGATTTCATAGCTGAGGCAGGCACGCGGGCAGGGTGTCCTGTATCAGCCCTGAGAGGCAGGGAATAACACAGGCAGCTTCTTACTTTCTGCTGTCCACGTGCAAGCATGGGAATGAGCTCACTGCATTAGAGAAGTCCAACCTAGAGGGGGTCTCCTGTGAAACTCCTTCCTTCAGGAGGAAAGAGTTCTAAGCAAATAATTGTCATCTTTAAGATGTTCCCGGTTTAAGTGATGAAACCGATGAGAGGAAGGCAGATCTAATAGAAAATTAGAAAATGCATCAGTTGGCCCTGAGATAGAGGGAACGGTGAAAGATTTCTTCTAATAAATTAGAATCACCTGAGATCTCTTCCCCCTACATTTTAAAACAAATTATTCCTTCCAAGCCTTTCAAAATACAGTGAGAAAATGAAATTAGTAAATATTTCTTTTTACATCAAATTTCAGCCTTTCAACTCATTTTTATAAGAAAAATATTTGCTGGATTAAGCAGTTCTGGAAGATTGTTGCAGGATTTATTTTTCCTTATTGTTATATGGCTTTTCTGCTCTGCAGATATCAGATAGATTAAGTAAAATAGTCTCTCATTTCACCAAATAGCTTGTGACAGTAGGATGATGAAAAAAACCTATTTCATGGGTTTGAGATCCCTATAAAAAAGCTCCATATTTTTAGCAGAGTCCCTCAAGATTTCCCAGATGAGTCTTTCCTCTGCCTGTTTATTAAGTCTTGCTTTCTGTTAACTTTAGTGAACATTTTGCGAGAACCATCAGGAGTGCAGCCCATGCCCAAAGGCCACAGAAGCCAGCAACAGGTCAAACCGTAGAAGTCCCACTATGTGTGTCCTCAATTTAATGTTTCTGCTGAAGTCAGGGAGAACTTAGTCCCTCGTTGGACTAAGTAGAGACTTCAGGACATGAGCAAGACCAGTTTCTTTTGTTTGCCTCTAGGCAGGGAAAGTTAGTACATTTTACAATACAACCACTGGATTTTGAACAATAATAATTAGGGCCTTGCTTCAGTGAAACACTTGGGAAGGTGCTTAGCCAAACTTTAAACAGGGAAAAAAAAAAAAAAAAAGAGTGTTTAACAGCCACTATGTGTTTATCTGAACCAAACTCTTTTATTTTAATCCCTTTTAAATGAGCACCTTCTTTCTATGGCCAGATCAGTTTTCAAACCTGTGACTTCAGGTCTTCATATTGAAGGAAGAACAGAATGAGGTGGGTGTTCAAAGGAGGAATTCAGGTTACTGGAGTCTTTTTCATCAGCTACCTTTTCATTAGCTAAATAAAATATGTGTTCTTTAGCTTAAAGATTGTAGCTGTGTCATTTTTCCTTATGGCGAGAAAGAGTCTTGCTGCACCAAGGGAACAGCCTTCATAGGGTTTAAACAGCTCGGGAAGCTGGAAGGTGTCCACTTGTGGTGTTTTTTGCTAGAGCTATCAATCTTTATCAGAGCTGGCAAACATACTGGACCTTTATACCACTGGCTGAAAATATTCTTCACTGATTGAGTAACAGAGCCATTTGGGAAAATTTCTTGGAGACAAAATCGACAGATTTTTCTCCTCGCCCCATTAATTAAAATTGTCACATTCTGCCTGTCAATATGTTCTTTGAAGGCAGTGGAAAAATGCAGAGCTGATTTTTGCTTAAGGATGTGCTAGATCCAAAAGCAATGTGGTTCCGCACTTGCAAAGTGTCTCAGTCCTAAGGGTCTGTCCACTTGGCTGGCTGCAGAGTCAGAAAACCAAAACATTTTTCCTACACCTTGTCATCAAGTTTATCTCCAAATGATCCAAAGACAGTAAACTTTCCCTATTCTTGGTAACTTTTGTAGAAGTGTATCAAATTTGCAAAGCTTCAGGGAAAACCATAACTTGTCCTTAAAATGCCCTTCTGTTTTCATTTATCCCGTTGGTTACGGAATAGTTATTAAGGCTGTTTGTCCCGGCTTCTCATGTCGGCACCAGAAGATATGTTATCCTCTGGTGTAAGCTATAAGAGAATAGGAAAGAAATTGGCTGTTGAATATGAAGCTGGAGTAAAAAGGAATTTTATTCCCTTTCGCCGGGGTCCTCCCTGCTCGGTCCCTTTGTCCCACCCCACTCTGGTGCCCCTGCTTCTGCACCCCTTTGCTTATAGGTAAGCCTGGTGCTGACTATAGCTGAAGCTGAAGATGGCCCTGTCATCTGCAAGCAGATCACAGGTGAGAAAAAAACAGCAGAGGATGTTGCCGCAGAAGCAGCCAGACCGGGGACCACGCTGCTCGTGTGAGCCTCGTGCTGTCTGGCGTTTGCATTACAGTCACCGCTCTGGGAATGAAATGGCAAAGCAAGAGTTTCAGCATGCCAGTTAGAGAACTCTCATTTTCGTTATTTTTTTCTAACACTAACGCTGATGTTTGGTGCCAAACCTAGTGGATTTGTGAAGGCATGGGTGTTGCAAGGAGAGGGGGTAATTCTATTTCATGAGACACCTGTGCTTGCATCACTCTTAAGCCCTCTCAGTGTCTGGCCAAATGAAACGTCCAGAAGTGGATGTTTCTGTTTGCCTAGCTATCTGCTTTTATTCTGTCTGTCTCAAGGGATTACTTCCACATTTGTCTTTAAAGGCAGGGGAAAAATTGTCAAGATCTTCTTAAGAATAATTGAGCTCTTGAAGTAATGTTAAATAGCTTCAGAAGAGTTCTTACTGGTGCAGAGGTGCTGCTTCTCTTTGCTAAAAAGAAAATCAGGTGATTATAAAAGCAGATTTAAACTTGTTCTGCTGAAGACATGGTAGTGTATACCCTGTGGCAGTATCCACACGTGGGTGTTCTTGCCGTGTCTGAAACAGAAACCTGCGCTGACAATTTGATCATCTCATCCATCTGGTTTTCTACTTGCACTGCTGCATCCAACACCTTCTGTGGCTCCAAAATGCATCTCAAGTTTACGAGGAGATATTTGTCCGAGATGCATCCAATAGATCTCTGGAGATTTCAAGTAAAACTAATGGGATCTTGTGGGGACATTACACCTCGCAGGTGTCTCTTACCCGCTGTCAAACGACAGATGGTACGTGTTCCTCATAGCAAATAAAGCTGCAAAGAGCTGCAACAGCAGGACGAGATTTGAAGTATGAAGTATTGTTTAGTTAACCCAGAGAGCCCATTACTGTTACTACTTATTCCTTGAAACCTTAGATTTAAACACCTTTGCTCAGGTGGCCCAAGGGTCTTCTAAACCTCACTAACTCCCCAGTGGGGACCTTCTCGCTCCAGACAGCTTCGCAGCCCACAGGGTAAAAGACCAAATGGTTCCCACCTCTTCTGTCAGCCCCATCTCTGAAGCAGGAGATATTGGGGCTGAGACAGACAGTGCCAAGCTCTACCTCCCTGCCCACCAAACCTCTGTAGACTGCAGGTGAGCTGGAGCCAAGGGCTGGAGGCCACCACTGGGTGTTTTATGTGCCTGCGTGGCACAGTGCGGCTCCACCACAGGAATCGGGTCTCTGGGTCTGAGCAAAGATAATTTACCTGCCTTTTCCTTCCCCTTTCTATCTGTCCCACTGACTTTTAGAGGCTCCTACTTTTGCCACAGGGACTGGCTGGCACTATACGCCCGTGTATGGGTCAGTGGGGATGGGAACAACTGCTGTCATTCAAAGACAAGCGTTCTTGTTCGTGAATCACAACCTTAACTCTTGTTTGAGCTGACGTGAGTTGCCTGTGTGAACAGAAAGCAGATCTGATGAGTTGACAGAGGTGTTTCCAGCTCTGCACCTAGTGCTGACCCAGCTCTGCCAGCGGTCTGGGCTGTACAGCGTTAGGTGGTGTACGTCAGTCCAGCTGTCCTCCAGCTAAGGGTGCTCCCTCCTCTAACAAACTTTCTAACGAGTTGGGAAGCTGCTTGCTCCGCTTCATTTTAATGAAGCTTTGAGTTCCTGTGAGCCATGACTTTCACCTCTAGTGCCTCTTTTTTCCCCCATACATTGAGTACAGGTGTAGAGCCTGGATCCTACACTGACCATCTCCAGCATGCAGAATGTGCACTTACTGTGCCCCTGGTTGGCTCGCTGGGAACGGGAGTCCAGAAATTCACCTCCAAAGGCCCATGTGGGTATGAGCAAAGGGAAGGCGGCTTGGACCTCTTCATGTGTTTGAAATGGATTTCTTTTATATGAGCAATTTATCCCAGATTGTTTTACAACACATCTGCATCCTGTTCTGCCTACTCACTGCTTTGAGGCTGTGCCCATGAAATAAAAGACTTTAATTTTTTTGTGTGTATTTATTTCCTCACAAAAACTGCAATACAGGTTTTTTGCTCCCCTGAACTCATTTGTATCACCGGTGTTTTTCCCTGATGTCAACCAGAAGCCTTACATAAGGCAGCAAAGCCCTCCAGGGCTCAGCTACCAAACAGAAGTGCTGGTGCCTGTTCCCACCTGCTCGGGAGCAGCACAGAAATTGCTCACGGACATGTTTGCCCCAATGCAGCAAAGCAAGGATTCAAGCAAAGAGCTGCTGTGAACATTGCCAGCTCGCTGCTTGGGAAGCAGGGCTTGGGGGACCGCGGCTCTGCCCCATTTTGCCCAGTTTAAGAGCTCCCGGGCTTCTGATGGAAATCCGGATTCTCAACTAATTGCAACCACAGTTCCTCTCTCTTTGTCATGTTGCTGGTGAATTACTCTGCAGTTCTCTTCTTTACCTTACCTTAGCTCTCTTTTTGGGTATCCTTCTCTAAAGCAAAATTCTTGTTGGATGGGTATTGTTTCTTATCCATTTGCAAAACATTTAGCCAAAATGACATTGTATTATATTATATATTATTATAACTTATCCTAATATATCAATATGTTATATAGCAATGTAATATTATTATATTAAAATACAATAAATCAAAATATAATATATTAATACATATTTTACCAATGTAATATAATGTAATGTAATATAATAATATCATGTATTATGGCTTCCTTGAGACACCCCTCAGAGCATATGTACTCAACCCAGACTCCATTGAGGTTTTGACTTATGAAAAGCATAACTCCTTTAAGGTAAATCCAAGTCTGGGAATCATAACTGTAGTAATCCAAAGTCCTTAATAACTTCTGGGGAAAAAACCTTAGCCCTCCTGTTCTTTCCTTCACAAGACCTACGCAAATATTTTTTTCTTTATTTACACAAGGCAATCACACAATAATTTTCATTTGTTGCTTGTTTTTATGGTAAGCACATTTTTGTGGTGGACATTGTGTATTTTGTAACCAGAGATAAAATGCTGTTTATTGGCTTCCTTTACAAGATTTCTGAATAAAAGTAGTTGCTACTGTTTATTTTCATGAAATGATGAGATTTTTTTTTTTCCCATTGCAATTATAGAGATTTGGAGCATATATAAGCATATATAAATAATTATTGTGTTAGCCTCTGGCATTAGATTAGAGTTTTCCAATTTGGCAAATTGATTGAAAATATATTGATAGAATATGATTTTCTCTTACCATTTTTAATGTAATTTTGTAGCAAAGTGTAGTGACTTTTGCTTCTAAAATGACTTCTTTTGTTCTGTGTTATTGGTACATTTGAAAAACTGACTCAAGGAAAAGCACAAGTACACATAGCTTCAATTTTCTTGAACCTCATTTGACAGAAAATTAATAGAATACTCTTTTATCCTCACTATCACTTAAAACATAGACAGTAATTTTGGGGTCTGAAGGGTCCTGTCCCTAAATCAGAGGCAGGAAAAGTGCTTGCAGCTTAGCCTAAGACCTGAAATTGGTAGTGGTTTGATTTAATTCTGAACAGAAAGAGGATATATTGCTGTATCGGCTGTGGGGGCAGTAACACCTGGCAGAAGGAGGGGTAGGCAACATGGGAATAATAATAATTGTTAGAGCCCTTCCAGCAAGCTCCTTGGTCTCAGTGCTTGGAGGCTGAACTGGTTTACATCCTACCAGTCTAAAATGCTGTTTATTGGCTTCCTTTACAAGATTTCTGAATAAAAGTAGTTGCTACTGTTTATTTTCATGAAATGATGAGATTTTTTTTTTCCCATTGCAATTATAGAGATTTGGAGCATATATAAGCATATATAAATAATTATTGTATTAGCCTCTGGCATTAGATTAGAGTTTTCCAATTTGGCAAATTGATTGAAAATATATTGATAGAATATGATTTTCTCTTACCATTTTTAATGTAATTTTGTAGCAAAGTGTAGTGACTTTTGCTTCTAAAATGACTTCTTTTGTTCTGTGTTATTGGTACATTTGAAAAACTGACTCAAGGAAAAGCACAAGTACACATAGCTTCAATTTCCTTGAACCTCATTTGACAGAAAATTCATAGAATACTCTTTTATCCTCACTATCACTTAAAACATAGACAGTAATTTTGGGGTCTGAAGGGTCCTGTCCCTAAATCAGAGGCAGGAAAAGTGCTTGCAGCTTAGCCTAAGACCTGAAATTGGTAGTGGTTTGATTTAATTCTGAACAGAAAGAGGATATATTGCTGTATCGGCTGTGGGGGCAGTAACACCTGGCAGAAGGAGGGGTAGGCAACATGGGAATAATAATAATTGTTAGAGCCCTTCCAGCAAGCTCCTTGGTCTCAGTGCTTGGAGGCTGAACTGGTTTACATCCTACCAGTCTGTTCTGAATCTTCAGTGAATTTATAATACGGCTGTTACAGGGAGACATGTTTCAGTTAACCTCAGAGGGCGCTTTGGGTCTGCCTAGCATTTAATACTGAAATCCTGAAAATGGAGACAGTAGCAAACTGCAGACAGCCAATTAATGAAGTAGATCATTAAGAGGGTCAGTCCATCAGACTGAGGGTCAGCCTTTCTCAGCTGATTATGTCAATCATCAGCTTCAGTGATGTAAAATTCCAGTGCGTCAGTGTTATAGAAACCAAGAGTTTTTCATTCATGAGTCCTATTTGTCAGAGATGGGCAGTCATAAATGTTTGGAACCATAGATCTGAAAACATAACCAAAAGATCTATAATTAGAACAATTGCTGAAGTTTCCATGTCATAATGAAATTCTGGAGAGTGAGGCCTTTTGCAATAAACTGTAGAACATTTATGTTAAAAATCAACTAGATAGTTTCCAGACTTCATGTTAGCAGAAAATGGAGAATAAATGGTTTGTTGGGGTCTTCAACCAGACAAAAAAAAAAAATAGGCTTTGAGAAAAGACAGGAAGGTCACATTTTATTTTCAGGGAGAAAAATGTATTTCCAGGTCCTTCCTGCTCTATTTCTAACTTCCAGATGATCACATAACAGGTGTTCCCTTCCTCTTTGCTGTATGGCTTTTCGGTGCTGAGCCCCGTTCTCTGTGCAACCCATATGATTAGGGTATAAAATACCTTCAAAAGCTGAGCTTGAGTATGAGAGTATTAAACACCAAACACCTCACAGAAGTAGACGTTTCAATTTACCTTGCACTTTTCTCCATGCTCATCTTCTGCCAGCTCATCTTCTCCTTCACAGGTGATATCAGCCCTTCTCTTGCTGCCATCCCCCTCAGCTCTACTGCTGTGAAGTGTGTTTTTCTCTTCCAGAGTACAACTGAAGAGGGATGCTCACCAGTTCAACCTTCAGGAAGAAGGAAACTAAACACAAGAAGTGGATCCATATTGCGTTTTCTCTGGAAGCCAAGCCAATATCTTCCTTTTCCCCCTCTTTCCTCACATTGCAGTTTACCACATCCTCACTGAGCTGTCCTCAACCAAATCTACCAAATGCTTGACATAAATGAAGGAAAAAAAGGGAATGTTTTTGGAGTGTGCAATTTATCTATCTATTTATTCATTTTAGAGAAAATAATCAAGATGCTACAATTCAACCTGGGCATGCAGAAATAGCTACTGAACTGGGAGAGGGAAGAGTGGAAACACCCAAGGTACTTCCATAAATTACCATTAGTCTGATTAGTAACTGTTCTTCCTAGATAAGGAGTCTGGCCTAAGGTAAAGGTGGAATAGATTAATACCCATCAGAATTAAATAGCTAATATACCTGGAGCCCTAACACAAACATACAACGTGGCTTAATTCATTACAGACTATACTGCCCTGGCTGAAGCACTGTGAAAAAAAATGAGAGGGATTAATTAGGAAGTGAGAGATCTTAGAAAATAATAATACAAAAATATCCTTAAAGAAGATGTGGAATTTGTTAATGAGGTGTTAAACTCTGCTGGCACTTTCATAAAACAAATCACATCAGGTAGAAAACCACCTGGTTGGGGGGGAGAACAGCTGTGGACAAGGTTCTCCTGTCTGCTGCAGGGGCTGAGAGCTCCTTGAAGCCAAGGTGCAAGACAATTAAGAACAGCCCCAAACAAAATAAAAAACCACCCACCTAAGATAGTTATTTTAATGTAAAAGAGCTTCAGTACATCAAAATATAGTTTTAGTCAACCCAAACTACTTTGTTCATTCAGCGGGCACTTGGCTGCATAGCAGCCTAACTTGCTTCCTGGTTACTTGGCCTGCTCCAAAAAGGCAGGTCCCTGACATCCATTACCATTTAGGTGCATGTAGAGACTAGAGTACATGGGACCCCAGTGAAATTTGTCCACACCTTTAAGACACACACATGTACATGTAAATATACATGCATTTGTAAGAAAACATATCCAATTTTTGACTTGCATTGCTCCTGCACTTTGTAGACTGAATTCCCAGTGCTCCTTGCTCGAAGTGTGAAGTGCTCTGTGCCCAGGCATCAGCCCTTCACTCACCTGCCCTGTGTAATTTTAGCGTTGCTGTGTAGTCTGGTGAGTGAAAACAGTCTCTGTGGGCAGACTCCTGAACTCTTCATGGAGGAGGCTCCCATGTTCGCTTTGCGCTCCTAGCCGTTGCCTAGGATGTCTTGGCAATGAAAACGCTTAAATAAGAAATATTCACAATGGAAGCTGTGATTGCTCCAATCGTAGCTTAGATAGAACCTGAAGGATAACTATGAGCAATGAAGGACACTGTGATCCTCATATCTGGGAGGAGTACAGCAAATTTCATAACTTTCTATTCTTACTGGCCCTCAGTAGAAAGATCAGAATCCAAGCAGTTAAGCTGAGAGGCAACATGAATAACTCTGCTAAAGGATTTTGGGTACATGGAAGTGTTTTCCACATTCTTTAGAGATATTTCTAACTCTAAATAAAAACAGATCAATACAAGCTTTGTCAACACCATTTTCATGCAGCCAAATTGTCTCTGGACAATGGTGATGCTAGTGGGATTTGAAAGCCCTCAGGCATGGCTTTTCGAATAGAAAACAGGCTTCCTTTGGAGCCTACATGATTTTAAAGGTAAATAAATTCAAACGTGTTAACTCCTATACGTCCAGTTACAGTCAGACTGTCAGAAAGATTATGACGTTCCAAATCCCTCTATATCTGCCTAGCTCAGTAAGATTTTCTCAGCTTTAGGCAGATTGCTTATGACTTCTGCATGGGCCGTGCATCACATAGTAAAGCAGTGTTGGTGTTCCCTCTATGAGTCCCTGCCAAGCCTAAGAAAGAAAGTAACCTCATAAAATACAGTATGCTGCCCCATGGCACACAGTTTATAGCTAGAAAAGCTGGAAAAGTTGTTTGTAACAGAAAGTTTCTTTCTCATTTTGTTGTGCTGTAATTAGAGGAGCAAGCACCATCTCCAGAGAGAAGAAGGTGTCCTCATGTCACTCTCTCAGACCTGCAGCGCTAACCAGTGGCAGAGAAAACTCCGTGTAGCTCACAAGAATTTGACTTATGGCCCCAGTTGTTTCTTTTTGGCATAGTCACTCTAATCGGTATTGTTTGGGCTGTGAGGGAACTGCTCTGCCTTTCATTTTTTGCCTCATGGCCATATAAAACCAGAACCATCACCAGGGAAGAAATAACGACCAGTGT
>NW_009258383.1:3472424-3556613 GCF_000687185.1 Egretta garzetta
ACCACCCCCAGGGAAAAAATAACGACCATTGTCCCCCCCCCCCCGTCCCCCCCCCCAACCCTCATCAGAGGGCTGTGAGAACCTGAAAATAGAACCAAGACCACAAGAAGACACAGTTCTCCACTATCAATACATTTTTTCAATGTCAGAAATAAAGTAAAGCTGATAAGAACATGCTATTGACAAGGAGCTCAAGAAGTGGGGTGACCCTACTCATGTGCACAGTCTCAAGAAATCCTGACACTTTCAAACCACGTTTTGATGGAGTCAGTTGTAGGAGTGAATTAGGAAGACAATGACAGTTTTCTGAAAGATGGAGATGAAGAAATGAAAAATTATGCTGTAACAAAAGATGTCCAGAGTCTGATTCTGGTATGAATTCTGCATTTTGGTTTCTGTATTATCTATGACCATAGTGCACCATGGCTCCTTTTTAATCCCAGTTTCTTCTTAATACCAGTTGTAACATTGTATTTTACTTATTGTAGTTTCCATCTTGGAAATTAGGGTTTAGTATTTCAGCTGCTTCTAATTTGACCACACTGAAACTTGGCTTTACTATTTACTCAGATGCATTTCCCAAGGAATCCAATGAGCTGTGTTTTTTGAAGTGCAATAAAAATAGCAAACCTCTGTTGATTTCAGATATATTTTCCAAGGTGTTATATCCAACACAGCCTGGTTTTGAGAAAATAGAACTGTGCAGAAAAACTGCTCTTGGTCCTTGTCTATTCTGGATCACTCACAGCTAACACACCAATGGTGGAGAAAGATTCCAAACCCAAAGAAAGCTGACGGAGATTAGCTAGAACTTTTACTGCCGTAGCTTTTGCCAACAAAGGACAAAACAGGACTTTTAATGAGAAGTAGAATGTCCCCAGTTAAATAAGCCTAAGAAAGGCAAAGGCGTTTTTCCAGCATAAAGCAGTGGGAATTTTTCTAGGCTTTCATGACAGGGAGGAATTTGGGCTTTGAGGAGAAATAAAGTGGCTATCAGGGGGCAGTAGGCAAGGGCTGTAGTCACAAGAGAGGTATGGATCTGTTATGAATCCATCCTGCTATGGCAGATTATTTGGGGGGTTATTTTAAGCTTAGACTTGTTGAAGTATTCACTACCTTGCTCCTACACTGTTAAGGATCAGAGTCTTGCTTTGAAGGAGATTACTACTATGACCTGAAGTTGATAGCATCTTTCATGCTGTGCCACATGGCACTGTGAAAACATGCGATACTTTTCAGGATGAATAAGAGTATAGATATTTGACCTACCAGAGACAGTGGGACTATATTCTAAGCTTGACCACATCCTCAAACAAATTTGGCAGATTCATGTTACCAAAATACCTTTGAAGAACTAGGCTTTCTCTGTTGCTGTAACATGTACAAGACTTCATGCCTGTTCTACATGCCTATGCCACACAGTCTGAACACAAACCACCCCTTACCTATGATCCTGAAATCCATATGAGCAAAAAGTTTGGTGTTTTTTTGTTCTGGCATTATAAAATTCATTCATGCTCAAGTGCCATTTGTGAAAGTCAGTAATGTCTCACAGCAGAGAAGAACCTCCAAGCAATATATGAAAACAGTAGAGAAATGTACAAAATTCTGCTTGAAGCAGAGTGGTTTTCAATTTTGAAATGGAGCAATCATCTTTGGCTGTTGCTTTTAAATTGCACTCACACATGCAATTATTCTGCATTTCAAATCAGAACTACTAGCAATATGATGGAAAAAATATCGGTAGGGATGAAGTCTATTTTGATGGGCAATATTATGAACGCTTTGCTCCTGGAAGAAATAGAAAGCAACCCTCCAAAAGCTGGGTAAATATTTGAGGCTTGGAGGGGAGTTCCCTCTTTGAAAATGAGATACTGTTAACAAGCAATTATTTATCACATATTATTCTACATTCGAGTGACTACATCAGTGAACAAGGGAAGAGCTATGGATGTCATCTATCTGGACTTCTGTAAGGCCTTTGACACATCCCCTACAACGTCCTTCTCTCTAAATGGGAAAGATACAGGTCTGATGGATGGACAGTTCAGTGGATAAGGAATTGGTTGGATGGTTGCATCCAGAGGGTAGTGGTCAACAGCTCGATGTCCAGATGGAGATAGGTGAAAAGTGATGTCCCTCCAGGGTCCACACTGGGACCAGAGCTCTTTAATGTCTTCATCAGTGACATAGACAGTGCACCCTCAGAAAGTTTGCAGATGACACCAAGCTGAGTGGTGCAGTTGACATACCTGAGGGACAGTATGCCATCCAGAGGAACGTGGACAAGCTCAAGAAGTGGGTCTGTCCAAATCTCATGAGGTTCAACAAGGCTGAGTGCAAGGACCTACACCTGGGTTGGGGCAACTCCTGGTATCAATACAGGCTAGGGGATGAAGGGATTGAGAGCAGCCCTGTGGAGGACTTGGGGGTAAAGGTGGATGAAAAGCTGGACATGAGCCAGCTATGTGTGCTCATAGCCCAGAAAGCCAATCCTATCCAGGGCTGCATCAAAAGAAGCATGGCCAGCATGTCGAGGAGGTGATTCTGCCCCTCTGCTCTGGTGAGACCTCACTTGGAGTACTGCATCCAGGTCTGGAGCCCTCAGCACAAGAATGACATGGACCTGTTGGAGCAGGTCCAGAAGAGGGCTACAAAAATGATCAGATGGCTGGAGCACCTCTCCTATGAAGACAGGCTGAGAGAGTTGGGGTTATTCAGCCTGGAGAAGAGAAGACTCCAGGGAGACCTTATTGTGGCCTTTCAATACATAAAGAGGGCTTATAAGAAAGATGGGGACAGACTTTTTAGTAGGGCCTGTAGCGGTAGGACAAGGCATAGTATTTTTAAACTAAAAGAGGGTACATTTGGATTGACTATAAGGAAGGAGAAATTTTTTATAATGAGGGTGGTGAAACACTGGAATGGGTTGCCCAGAGAGGTGGTAGATGCCCCATCCCTGGAAACATTGAAGGTCAGGTTGGACAGGGCTCTGAGCAACCAGATCTAGTTGAAGATGACCCTGCTCATTGCAGGGGTGTTGGACTAGATGACCTCTAGGGGTCCTTTCCAACCCAAACCATTCTGTGATTCTATAATTACCAAAGGCAACAGTTAGGTCCATCTCTATCAGTTCTGAGTTTGTCTAATGTCCTTAAAATACCTCCCAAGCCAGACAATCAGGACCTTCTGAGGTCACCTGTCCCCAAGATCGGGAAAGACTTTCTAATTTTAAGATAAATGTGTAACTGCTAATTGAAGACTATTAGTCTTGTCATTTGCCCAAAGAATATGAAAAAAAGGTTTTCCCCCTTTTTCCTTGCAGATACTATTTAGGTGCAGAAGGCTTCATTAAATGAGAGCAAGACATACTTGACACCAAAAAATAATTTATCTGAGAGGTACATTTGCCAGCCCAAGGAACCTGATGGGTAGCAGTGCTCCAGCCTCTTCTGAGCAGCTTTGTACTTCACTGAATAAATGTAACTGTATCAGGGAGGTGTCACTGAACAATTTTGTCTCTTGGCTGAATGAAAATATTTTAGGATACATTTGTCCACCACTGTGTCCCATGCTTGTCTAATTGCCTGATGTTATTTGTGTATGTTGCTCCCTGGTGATGTTCATCTAATGCACAACATTTCTTAATAATATAAATATTTCTGAGCCAGGACATTCTTCTCTTCCAATGTCTTCCTATGCTAGCTGACTTCTGCAGTTCAGCTGCATTGCTTCAGAAGCAGGTCTCTCTTGGCAGGTTGACAAACACTTCTGCCAAAATGAATTCTGCTGAAGAGCTGGTATTTCTGAATGTTACAGAAACGATCTGGGAAAGGGCTTTTGGTCTGTGTCTTTCTGAGGACTGCTGACGTTCACAGACAATGCAGAGATGCTTTGCCTATGTCTGGTTTGCCCTTGTGCCAACAGAGGTGTGTTCATTGGGTCATTGTGACACAAAGGACGTTTTAACTTTCTTGCTAACTTTGTCATTGGTAGTACCCACAGTGATTTGCAGTGTTGTCTGGTTGCCCAGAAAGAGGCAATTTTATAAGAGAAGCTGAGAAAAAGAACATCAGAAAGTTTCTAGCAAGGCATGCAAATAATACTGTAGGTATTGCATGCATTTGATGTGCTCTTTTTTTTATATATATTTATATGTAGATGGGCCTAATTCATGGAGCATGCTTCAGCGCGCTGAAGTACATGAGGCATCTAAAAAATACGTGCAATTTAGCCAGGCCTTTCTGCACACCAGCCCCACCTCAGCTTAGTAGTTGCCTTTTAGCAAACTTGTTGCTGGAGTGCTACGTGAAGTGCAGGAGCTGAATCCCCTCCCTGCCCAGAACCGCTTGAAATTGCATCACTTGCACTCGTTGGGCGCTTGGGACTATGGATGTAGAGTCTATGTAGGTATTTTGTATTATAGGTGTATGTTTAAATATATGTGTATGTGTAGTTTCTGCATCACAGCACACTAAAGGGTTCCCTAAGACATGAAGAAATCAATTAGCTCATGGCTGAGCATGATTGTGAAGAAAGAAATTTTGGTACAAAATTCCCATCAGAGAAAGCCAGGTAGTCCCTCAGGAATCAGTGGTTTGGGAGGAGGGACAGCTTTTCCTCACTGAATTTTGTGGGAACCTTGGTCAGGACTTAGAGACAGTGTTAGATGTGTCCAGAATAAAAAGATTTGATGGTTTGGGAGTTTTTACCAATGAAAACATGCTTGGATAAAAAGCCTAAATTTTGAGTGTAGGATCCTAAATCTGTCAGTGGTAGTTTCAATGGACTCAGTGAGGCTAACATTTTGCGATCATTTATCTCAGGACCACATAGTAAGTCCGTGGCAGGAACATGACCCAAATGTAGGGCTGCTGAGTCCATGCAGTCCAGTGTCTTAACCACAGGTTTTTGCTTGATTTTAATAAGATATTTCTGTGACCTTTAATGGTATTGTGCTATTAGCTCATGGCTGGGTTTGTCAGAGACTTTAAGAAAGTTCTTGATGGGGTGAGGGTTACATGACTGTTTAAGAACTAGTTGTTTGGTATTCATTTACATCTGATTACCTTAAGAGAAGAAGACATTGCAACGTCTTTAAAACAAGTCTGACTTTTTTTCTTTAATTGTAAAAATAGAAGCCTCTCACAAAGCCAACATTTCCTGAATGCTCAGTTCTACACCAAAGAAATTTCATGTAAAACACTCCCGTGCAACACGTAAAATAAACCAAAGAAGGCCAGTTGACTGGCACCCAGCTCAACACAGACCCCACCAGGTATCACCTGATCTGAGGGCTAGAGCAGACCAGGCTTTCCAGGGTATCTGAAACCCCTCTCCAGGGCTCCGTCCTCCTGTATCTGCTGTGATAGGAGAAGTCAGAGCAAGGTTTAACTTCTGTGTTGTTTCCTTCAACGTTGCTCTCTGAGCAATCTCCCCAGTTCTTTGGGGGAACGACCTGAAGAGACAACAGAAGCTCCCCCACATTTGCAGCCCCTGGTGGGGGGATGTGGGTGTTGCAGGGGTAGTACTGAGCATCCCACTCTGAGCCATCCGTAGCCATTAAAGTTGATAAAATGGAAGCTGTAAAGGGTGAAATCCTGGTTTCTGTTGAACTCAAGCAGCCGATGCTTTTGATTTCACTAAGGTTGAGATTTCACTCACATCAGTCAGTATGTCTTTGTAAGAAGGTTTTCTATGTGGTTAATTATTTACAGCAATGTTCAGCTTATGTACAGCACACAATGCAATAGAATAATTGGTTTACGTTCAGAAATGTACATCTCCTGGTGTAGAAAATCAACAGGGTATTTTTATGACATAAAAACATGTTACACAGTAAATGCTAAAGTAGACAATTAATTTCCTGGCTTATATAAAAACAAAGGGATAATTCAATTAGAACTGTGTTTTCATTCCTATCAGTCATAAACAATGAATTTGTGGCTTATAGACTGTCCCTTAGGTTTGCCAACATGGGAAGTCTTGCTACATTTTCAAGCCTTTTCAATAGTGTGAGCCATGCATTTCAACCATAATCCAATAAAAACTGATTGCATAAAAATTTCCTGTCATGAACATACAGTAATATTTTATCTAGAGATGAATTTAAAAAAAGGAAAACTTTTTATTTACACAGGGAATTGTTTAAAATACTTCCAGATTTTATTGTATATGTTTTGATTCCTGACGTTCTATTGTTAATTTACAAAGACTGTATATGCTAAGCATGAAAATATTTATTATCTTTGTCCTGATTGCATTCATTTGTTTTGCTGGAGTGCATTATTGGTAACTGCTACACCATTCTGCACTCGAGTGTTAGTACTTGTGTACTGTAATACCAACAGCTGAAAAGCAGAGACCTTTGTTCATGGTAGCCTGATCTATAAGAAAAACTGTTACCAAATTACTCCTACTTGGACTATAGCTAGAAAGGAGAAACCTGCTCTGGTTCTTTTTTGCCATTTTCCCAAATTTGAAAAGTCACGACAAACTGTTCATCAGGTATGTGGCAGTACCTGTGTAGGTGATGGCACATCTAGAGGGACCTGTTATCCTTCCACATCCTTACTAACTGCGACTTTCTGAGGAGTCTCTCATCAAGGAGAAATTTTACAGCAGAGGAAAAAAACAAAAAATCCTTGCACTCCCTCCTTCCGAAAATGAAGGCTGCAGCATGATTGTATCTACTTTGTGCTGGACATATTCATGCTATAATTCTTGTGAAGGTTCTGAATTGCTGCCTGTTCAAAGCTACAGCCTCTGCAAGAGGGGCACCTCCCTTCGGTTGCTGGAGAGCCAGTTGTGAGATGAGGGCTAAGTCCTTGGGAGTTAAATATTTCTAATATACCCAAAGACAATGAAAGAGCTCGTAAAATAAAAAAGCCTGCAGTACAATGTGATTCAATAGGCAAACCCTTTTCTTCAGCTATTTCCTGTTCATTCGGTTTGGGTCTGAAGCTGCTAAACCTGCTCACACAATCTGCAGCAAGCAGAATATGACCTCTGACCACTTGTAGAGCAACTCTCTTTATAGGCAGCTATTCTATATAACTTTCATCCCTGTGGAAGCCAATACTGGTGATGCTGTCTCTAAACCAGAGGTATGGCCTCTTTCTTCGTGGAACTTATTTCACAGATTGTTCAAATTGTGCAGCGCTCCCTCACAGGCCCTTCTCAGAAGGGACGTTAATCATGATGGTATTTATCCATAAAGGGTTTATTCATTAAAAATGTGCATGCACGCGTGCACACACACACACTGGGAGAAGGTCATCCCCTGCAGCAGTTACTGGGAAGAGCTGTACATCTCCTTGTGTACCAGTCACCTCCCAGAAGCACCTATCCATGCAACATACTGGTGATCAGCCTTGTGCTGCCATCTGCATTGAGTTACGTTGGCCTTGCTTGTTCAAAACTGAAGATATATTAGTCTATATTATATAGTCTATATTATATAGCATAATACTGATGAACTGGGATTTTCATGTGAAATATGAAGGTGAGACTGTATTTCACCAAGTGTTTTCAATGTTTGCTAGGTATTTAGACAGTCTATAAAATCAGAGAGGGAGAAATCCTGCCCTTGGGTGAAATAAGAGGGTTTCCATACCAAGGAGCTGTCTGGTCTCAGATCAGTCTTCTCCACAATAGCAGGTCTTACGCTGGTGATATAAATGAAGCTACCTGTTGGAGAGCAGACATACATCTGGGAAAGAGATTATTTCTGCTCCCCTGCTGATCAGCCCCTTTCATCAACATTGTTTAAGCAAGCTGAGAAATGCAGTGTAGCCAATGTCTCTTGGCCCAGTCATTCCCATCATGAACCCATGATGGGTGACCCTGGTTGCCTGTGCTCCATACGGGGTCCCTAGAAAGCATTAAGATATTTAAGAGAGGCTACCTATCTTCTCTGCCCCACAGTTTCTCCCACTCATGACTTATGCTTTGTGCATTTTGGGGGGACTATGGGTCACTCTCTATCTGAACACAGTTCTTATAAAAATTAATTGTATATATATTCATATATTTATTTTATATATACATGTGTGTATATGTATGCTCCCTAGAATTTCCAGATGTTTTCTTTTTTATGCCTTTTCTCTAACATTCAACTTCTCAGAAGCTTTTAGATTTTGGGTTTTTTAGATGCCAGGATTACAGTCTGTCAAAAAGAGAAAGTTAATGTTATTCTGCTTCTAAGGATATTTGATCTGTGCGCTCTGATTTTTATCCCTTATTTAGTTTTAAATCTGCACCTACTATTTCCATAATTCCAGTGTTGGGCTTTTTTTAAAACAGTGTGGGCCAAGTACCTGAATTCAATGAACTGATTTGGAATAAAATGCACACTTTCCAGTCTGGCTTGTGGTGAGTACCTCCTGGATCAACAGCAAGTCAACATAAGGTGCAAACTGTAAAGGAGAAACATTCCTCCTGAAAACATGTAGGATGCACAGACTGGGGAGTAAACAATTCTCGTGGTGGCAAGATTGAGGTGGAGAGAAATGCAGGGCAGATGAGGGAAGGAGCTGTATCCCCTTGACCATATTTATGCAAACTAACACCACCAGCACTTGGGAATGGAGGAGTTGCATCAAGTCACAGTGCTGTACACCAGACATTACATGAAGTACTCTCCTGAAGTCACTTCTCAAAGTTGCAGTTGCTCACAGTGAGAGAAAAGGAACCACATTCTTACAATCACTGTAGACATCTGATGTCCTTTAAAAATTGACTGAAGATACTTGGATTTTTTTTTGTCTTTTAAAGATAGGCTTGTGAGATCTGGAAATCAGATTATGAAGAAAATCTCAAATGGCATATAATGAGAGTTAAGAACCTCCCTGCCCCAGCAGAGCACAGTGCCCATCTCTGCTGCTCATAGCAAGTAAGTCTTGACAGGAGTTTGACAGGTCATCTAAATGGTCCCTCTGCCAAGGCAGATGAATGAGGCCTAAATCATCCCTAACACTGTCTGTGCCGACTTGTGTTTCATGACACTCGCATACAACACCCTGGTTAGTCATCTTACCATGATGCTTTCTTTTTCTGCAGCAGTGTCACATGCTTAGTAATGATAATCTTCCCACCACTTAATTTTACTGGTTAAAACAGCTGTCCTTTATTAGGCTGAGAGGAACATTCTGGTCTTTACTTGAGATGCTGAGAAATACTTTCTTTTATTTTCTCAATGATGCTCTGAGTACTCAATAAAGGGGTGCTTAAATATCGATTTGTGATTTACCTGGAAGTACCTGCAAAATTCTCTGCTGCACAGAAACATCTGCAGGTTATGAAAGGATACTTTGAAATTAAACCTTACAGGTACCTTAATTACTACAGCTGCCACAGAACTACAGGTGTCAAAGCAGAATAACTCTGGCACCATCCTAAATCTCAGGGTTGGGATTTAAACTTCACTAGATAGTTGACTGAGGAGCTGGTCATGTTCTTCCTCCCGAGGTGGTATTTCAAGCTGGAGGTCTGACCTTCTCCTCACTGCTGACCTGTGACCTTTGCTGTGTAGGACTCACTCTTTCATTTTGCCAAGTCCCTCTGAAGCAGATGTTCCTGAAGCAAGTACAACTGTAATGACCCAGCTGCCCCAGGAACTCAAAATTCCCAGTTTGGCACTAACCTTAGCTGCAGAGACGCCTTTTTTTTTGGTTGGTTTGTTTGTTTGGTTGGTTGGGTATTTTTCCCCGTGTGGCTAGCACAGGGTCCAAATTGTACATGGTTGGGTTCAGGTCTTCTGTGCTGCCAGAGGGCAAAGAGGGCATGCTGACACACTGCAGAGTCTTGTTAGCTTGGGATCAACTATTGTTTCAATGCAAATTACTTTTAGGTTACAAATGCTCATATTTTTGAGCAGTAACCAAATAACCGTGCATATTTAGCTTCATTAAGACACATCTGACTTAAAATTCCAAGCACTGGAAATACAGATACTTTCAAATTGCTAGTGTTTAAGATTTTCATCTTTGAAAAAGGGCTCAGGTTTTTTTTATGAAGGTTGGCAAAGGATGGAGGAGGATTCTGGAAAAGAGGGCAGAAATTCACCACATTTGCATGGTGGGTTTCATCCCAAACTAGTTATGTTATGTTATAAATACATGAGCACTTTGCAATGTCCATACTGGCAGAATTTTAATTAAGGTAGTGTTATTGCTAAGAATTTTAACACAGAGAAAATTGTCTGTTCTACCTTTGTTGCTGTTTTATTTCAGCTAAAGCAAATTTATTAAGTAAATCAAATAAAAACCAAGACTTACTTTCAGCATCCCATGCCACAACAAGTCTTTTAATCTGTGCTGCGTTTCTGTACCTAGTAAAGAGTAACAACCAGAATCTTCCTGATAGATTTAGTTGCTCAAACAGAGCAACCAGACAAACCCTTCTGCCAGAGCAAATGTTCACTAAACTCGGGTTTCATGTGGTGTTTGAAAGATACTGCAGAGGTGATTAACATAAGGTTGGCTTCCTCTTAAAATACACCTTGAATCCACTGAGTCCAATGTCAGCTCCTTTCCCACTTTTTGATACACTGATACATTAATTATGCATTTCTGCTGTTCCTGTGAAATGTATTAGAGACAAAACACCCTACTGCCAAGACATCGTAATTATTGAGGTTGTATTGGCATTCCCAGTATTACTGTCACTAGTGTATGGTACTATTTATAAAGCAGAGAAGTGAAATTTACCTTATGTGTGCAATAACAACATTTCAAACCATCTTGAGATGAAGAAAAATAGCATTTTTCCATCGGAAAATATTTTGTTTAGAAATTACTCAGTAACTACCTCTAAAACACAGCCTTTCCTGCAAAGTCCAAGGGTGATGCCAACCCTAAACTCAGTATGTATGCAAGACCAATTTTTTAGTGCCTGTAAATCACCATCCCTCCACTGAAACCAAAGCTGCCATAAAGATGGCTGTAACCACACAGTGTTTCCACCACCTGAAGCTCAAACCGAGATCCTAAACCCCAGATCCCAATTTTGGCTTTTCAGAGCATTTTACTGAACAGAGCAAGAACATATCATCAATGAAGAAAGAAAACAACTACTGCAATGGCAAAGCATTTCCATTTTGTACATCCACATGAACATAACAGACTGTGAAACAACTTGCACTTGCATGTTGTAAACATGTACATTATTGAACCCCACATGTTCATTATTAAACTCTCTATATGATGCACACTTCTTTTACCATCAGCTCATCTGTGTCTTTAGAAACTAGGAATGCCTTCTGGAGCACTCCCAGGAAGTGCAGTGTACCCCAAAGCTATTCAGCAATACAGCATTCACAGCAGAGCCACTTCATTGTCTTTAATGACTAAATCCTCCACTTCCCACTGTTCACTGGTAAAAGTAGAAATGGCGATACGCAAAATACTGTAGCCTGGAAAAAATAACTGCCTTCGTACTCCTTGAAGTCTGAAAAATAGGTATGTGGCTTGAACAAATACACACGATTGTATTTTCTTGTAAATGTTCCACTGGATTAACCATGCAGTGATCTCTGCTGTTGGTGGGTAGTTAGATCTTGTTCCCCAGCTCCTCTCTTGTGTGGCTGCAGCGCTGGCAGCTCGCTCCTCACACCGGGGAGCAAGCTTCGTGGTGGTGCCCAGTGGCTGTGTGACTGTGCTGGTGGCACAAGCAGAGCAAACCCCTTCCCTGCAAGGCATTGCCTCACACACGGACAGTGAGAATTTGGTCCCCTCTCGCAGTGCTGGGTTCATGCCTCTCCATCACAAACTCGTTCCTGGCGGGGACCGCTCCTCTGAGATGGTGACTCATGTGGGTAGACATGTACAGCGGCCCTCCATTTAAAATTTACAAATGGAGGGTAAAGCTTAGCGTCTAACTGTGTCAGTGAAGGAAAAACTGAGCCTGGCTAACACAATATATTTAAAAATGGTTTCAAATCGCTAAGGATGAAGTTGTCTCCTGTTTTCAAGGTCTACACCGAACTGTACTGTGTAAGTCATTCCTGAACACTGAAGAGAATTGTTCACTGCTCATCTAAGCCAGCAGGGATCCACCTGCTAATTTCAATAGAATCTGCAATAGATGAACAAGCTTTATGGCAGGACTAGCTTACGATCTTTTTCTATGGGACTCTAAAGCGCATTTTATCTTGTGGCATACAGACTGTCCTGCAGCCCCTCCTCAACACACCTGCAGGGTTAGGGCCTCTGCCTGTAACCTCCAAAGTTACCTCAAAAGAATTGACATTTAGCTCAAGTGCCTTATTTCAGTTTTTCTTTTTTCCTTTGCTATCTGACAATATCTGGATTTAAGACTATTTTAACCCATGATATTTTAAGTATCTTATGCACTGCTAAGGAGAAAAATCATTACGGATGGAACCACAGTAAGCAAATGAAGCAAAGGGAAAAATTTTACACCAGCAGCAGAAGTCCCACATGAAGGCAACTGCAGTATAAAGGATGGCATTCTGCCTCTCCCCATTCACCTGCCACGCAGGGCAGTGTTCTTACAACTCCTGTTCCAGGGCTGGTATTCAGAAATTTGAGCTGAGCAAGTGTCACCACTGGCACTTGCGGCTGCCTCCTCCGACCATGTCATCCTGCTTGGGCTGGGGTTGAAGCATCAGATGCAAATGGGTTAGCAGGGAAAAGGGGGATTGATAACAGCTTCCTTTAAAGTTAAAGGGTGTGATGAGTATCTTGAAGTTGTTAGCATTTGAAATATCTTGTGCACATCCCAGCCAAAGGCAGAGGAGTGGGAATCTGTAGGACAGTTTTTCAGAGAGATGCAAGAAGGAATGACACTATATACATCAGATATTTTATGCCTAAAACTCCATAGGAGTCACAGCCTTGCAGAAGCACCTTGGCACTGGCCTTGCTGCTTGCAGATTCTTTACAATTAGCTTCATGTGGGAAATTATTTCTTTTGTGATTTGCAGAACTTTTGCAGTGACAGTACTGTAACTTCATACTGCAAATCAGCTTCTCCCTGACCTGATTTCTGCCTCAGAAATCACACAGAGACTCTAATGATGCTTTGAATGTGTGATAAAAGGTGCTTATTACTCACAAAACTGTACATTCATTATGTTTTCCTGATGACAGACTCACACATGAAATCGTCACCTTCAACGATCAGGGACTCAGAACAGCAACCAGATTCTAAAAATAGATGCTTCCTGTGCTAAGACATTAGTTTCTCATTTCTTACCTGGGATCCTTTACTGCCGTGTTCAGAATTTTATAAGAGAGACAAACATTCATCTAGCATTCACCTCAGAATGGCTATCAAAGAAAATAATTTCCAAACAAATTTCACAGTTTATTCAGAATGAAAGAATTGTGCCTTAATGATGAGTTTCTGGGCAGGGTAATAGGGCGACAAATTTTCCTATAAATCAATATTCTTGAACTACCAGTATTGTTAAACAAGAACAATTTTAAGATGCCATTAGGTCTTGTTTGAGGCAGCCTAAAGAACTGATCTGTTTCTTTGAGGGTGTTTGAGATCTTGGTATGCAATGGCTATTTCACCTTCATTTGTTTTATGCACCTGCTAATGGGATGGTAATATTTTGGGGCATCCTTTGGA
The DNA here is from genome assembly GCF_000687185.1 of Egretta garzetta. Taxonomy (NCBI): domain Eukaryota; kingdom Metazoa; phylum Chordata; class Aves; order Pelecaniformes; family Ardeidae; genus Egretta; species Egretta garzetta. Next base: position 3,486,024 of record NW_009258383.1, read on the forward strand.
GATCATCAAGATTTGAATACTTTGGAGTAATTCTTTTTCTGTTCATCTGTTGGACTTGTCTTGCAATGTGCAAAATCTTTTAAGAAGTCATCAAGCTCATTAAAAGGGGAAAAGCAAAAGACTCCAAGCCAGTTACGTCTTGTGCAAGTTGATAGTTCAAAATCTAGTGTTAAAGAAAAGTACTGAAAGCAAGAAGTGCTGAAATTTTCCAATTGCAATGTACTGGTTCTTTCTTTCCTATTTGCTATGGGCTACCTGGCACTGTTCCTACTGTTGGATGGTCACTTCACACAGCCAGTATCAGGAGATGTGGAGATGACACAGCCTGGTGGGCAGGTCCGTGTTCGCTCCCTGCTGCAGCGCACAAGAAGAAATGCTGTTCCCATCTCTGCAACAGACTGCCTCTAAGCCATCGCTGTCAGAGGCTGATGAGGTTTGAATATGATGTGTCCTTTCATCTGGTCTTGCCCGCTCCTCCAGTGGCTTGGATTTCCACACTCCCACCTTTCTCCCCACTTTGTTCACGAGCTGAATGTGAAATGATGTGTTTGCAATGGTTGGTGCTGAGCTAGGCAGAGGTCTCCCCAGATTTTAATGCAACAAGTTCGGAGTCCTCTATGTATCTTCCATTTAACTGTTCATTGTTGGAATCATGATGGTACAGGTAAACGGGGAGCTCTGTGATTGATGTTGCGGTGTAGGAGGTAGATCGCGTGGAACAGTGCTCTCGGCGCCTTTGGCCCCACTGGGTTTTGTATTGTGTCCATTGCCTCTTCAAAGCACCTTGCACCTGTTAATGAAACACGGAGTCAGGGTGAGGCATAATCTAAATCCCTATAACTGTAGACATTTTAAAATATGCTGAAGGAAAGGGGAAAGGAAAGGGGAAAGGAAAGGGGAAAGGAAAGGGGAAAGGAAAGAGGCTGAATATTTTATTCAACATTTACATTAAGAGTGATGTTATATATGGCGCTAGGATATGACTTGAACTATTGAGTCCTGCCAGGGAATAAGAAGCCCTTCTCCAGCTGCATGTTCAGGCGTGCTGGCACTTGTTAGCTCCTTCCCAAAGCAGGGATTGGGCAAACCCTGGCTCTGTTCCTTCAGCTCAGCTATTCCAGCCAGCAAATTGTGAGAAGAGGAGTAGTTTGGTGTAATGCTCTGCTGTAAATGACCATCCCCCCCCCTCCCCCCCGGAGGAAGGCAGGGGGCGGGGAAAACTGCTGAAGTGGACGTTGTATGTCATTTTTGCTCAGAAAATAGCCTGAAGTCACTCTCTAGGCTCTTTGCAGAACAATACCTTTGATTCATACAGATTAATCTGAATGACACTAATATTTCCCAAGTTTCCACAATTCTAATCACTATTAATATGTATATAGTAAAATGTCATCTACTCACCACCCACAGCTGCCTGCAAGAAAGCTGTTTCATGTCACGTAAGGACAAGGCTTCATGAGGAATTGCTATGAATCTGAGATGCTTACTGAGTGTGCAGCGCAACTATGCAGCATGCCAAGAATGGCTATTTCAATTGCTTTGGCTTTTTATTTTTAATCCAAGATGCAAGCCAAGGTATGAGGATTGATGCTATAAATCCTTACTCATGCAAGGAGTTGCACTGGCTTTGGTATGACTACTTTCTTGAGTAAACAAACATTTGCTGGACTAGACCTTTAAAACTAACTGAAAACTATAGCCATGCCCAGTTTCCAATACTAGCTCTTTTTTGCTATTGTTTAGCTTAAGACAAAGTAGTTAAGAGTTCTTTTCATCTGGAGAAATGTACTCCTATTCACCTTCTCCTAACACATAAAGAAAAGAAAACAAAGGGCTGAGTGTAGGTTAATTAGATATCAAGCACAGAGAAGGCATATAGTTTCAGTGGAACTTTAATTACTGGGCCTGTGAGCAAAGCTTACTACGCCAATATTGAGATTTAAAGTGAAATGGCTGCATGCAGGGATGTTTCATATCACACCATAGCCAAAGTTAATTAGTGAGAAAGAATTACTGCATGAAAGAGTAATGCAGTTATAGCACATGATACAGAAATATTACACGTGAGGTAAACCCTGTAAAGATTTTAGTCACTTTAAAATTCCCTTCTGATGTTGCAGTATGAATATTGTAGCTTAGTCACCCTAGAAGCTACAGGGAGGGACTGGAAGAAGAAATCTTCAGAAGGATTAAGTCAGTGACTTTCCTCAACATCACACTGGGGCAGCGGTTCCTGTAACCTACAGCTGGACACAATGAGGATAATCCAGAAATCTTGGATGTGCACAGCAGCTCTGCCCACCCACAGCTACCTCTTCAACACCACCACCGCAGTCATTATTGCCTGTAGCCACTGCGCACCTCTGGCCATCGCCTCTGCCCATAGGCACTGAGTGTATTTGCATTTTGCAGAAGTTCATCCATTCAGATTAAATACAGCGTCTTTAGTGAAGGTGGCAAGAACATACTCTTACAGCCTTCCTGTTCCTCTCCTAGCCCTGCTTCCCCTGCCCCCTGCATAGACCCCAAGGCTTCGATCGCTCTGGCATGGGGAGAAGAGCTGCTGTGAAGGCAATGAGCTCCTGCTGAGCTCTCACACTGCTCTCAGTTAAACTGGAGTCTGACGGGCCACCAGGGCAACCACAGGTCTGGAGATGATAACACAGTTAACTGAAGAGGGAAGAACAATGTCACTGAGTCTTATAAAGCCTGCTGTGAGGAGCTTATTGTTTTCTTCTCAGGAGGGAGTGACACTTAAATTGTATGTCTGGTCGGGGAGAGAACAGGCACATCCCTTCCAGTTCAGCCCATGATTAGAAGTGCCATTAGTCAGGTTTAAAAGTCTCCACAGAGCAGTGAGAGCACGAGGTCAAAGCAGCTGTGTTTTTATTCTCCGCTGAACTGCTGGCCTGTACAAGAATCCAGCCACAAATGGATAATGGATAGTACAAGCTGCTGCGCTTGAGTAGAACAATGTGTTAATCTAGATTTCTGCCATGATTCCAAGGATCTCAGATGATCACAATTCAGAGCCAACTAAAACTGTTCCTGTGTGGATTTAAAATGTGTAAGCAGCATTACTGAAAATCACATGCACAGCCATAATGTATTAATGACCAAGGAGGCTCCTGGGGACTGGGAGGGGCAGGGTGATGCCTGCCATGCTTTCCGCTGTGATAGCAGATGGAAGAAAATAAAATCTAAAGAAATTAAGAGCCTGAGTTTATTTACTCTACTCTTCAGGACTTAAAAGGTTTTTCTCTTCTCTGTTAGCCATTCATGACTCTTTGGCAGACAAGCTATATGGCTGGTTTTTTTCCAAACAGACTTTCCATTTTGTTGGCCAGCCTTGCAGTCTAGAAGCAATCTCAGGCCTGGAAATTTGGTCTGGTGAGCAGACTATTGCAGAGACCTTGTGTCATCTGTACAACACTGTTGTTGTTGGACAGACAAACTACAGTGCTGCTGGACACTGAGATATTATATGAAAATGTACAAGAAGACCTGTCATTTTAAAAGTCCAAAAGAAATCCATTCTTTATGCGTTCTTCCACATGAATGCAGGCATTGGTACAGCTTCTTATTACTATTTTTACATTTCTTTCTATAGATGGGCTCATGGCACTCAAGTGAGGTGGGTGAGGTAGTAGGCGATGAATAAAATATAAAACAGTCAGGTGGTACTGAGTTCAGCATTGTTTGTCCTGGCTAAACTTCATATATTTCAGCCTTGAAGTTAAATATTCCAGTAGGAAAAAGTAAATCCCAGAGTATCCAGGCTCCTGCGGTACTAAAATTGATCTCCTTGCCCCGCACTTAATTTTCTCATGAGAAATAATTTTGAGCTCTATGGCAGCAGATGTGTACAGAACCTTGGAAACAATCTCCTACCATGACTGAAGACCAAACTGCGGCTTTGGTCAATGTCATACTGCACACAGCAAGTCTGTTTAGCTTAGTTCTCTTGGGCAGCCAACCTCAGACCAGCGCTCCCTCTGGAAGGACCTAATGCCATCTTGGCATTAGTCTGTTGCTGCTCCTCTATAGGTTCTATAATATTGTAATAAATGGAATTTGGAGGAAAGGGGTCATGATCCTTTCATCCTCTCTTCTGGCACAGCCCAGCACAGCTATCCTAGTACATAAACTTGCTTGATGTTTATTGGTAATGTGCTGATGCAAGTAGCACCAGACTGTCTTCAGTCCATGTTAGAGAGGTGTCATCTTTGGCTCTCTGCCCAGCTTAATAGGAAATTCTAACAAAAGCTTCCCTTATTGTCCAGTAAATAAAATTTCCTATAAGAAAATAATGAGAGCATTTCTCCGCATCCCTGCCATTGACCATGTTAGACAGTCTGTAAGTCTGCAGCATACACAACAATTTTTAAAATGGGTGTAATGGTGAAAAGTACCCAAGCACCAACAAATATCACACCCAGCATGTCTGGGAAACCTGAACCCCCACAGCTGTTTGTTCTTACTGCCTGACACTGATGAATATTTCTGATCAGCCACTCCATCAAGGAGTCATTAATCCTACATGCAGTGTGCAGCTACACCGAGGTAGCTAAACCATCCATGTGATTACTTATGGGAGCAATAGAGTACAAAACTGGAAGCCACATTTCAATAGCAGATTCATTTTTATCTCATTTTGGGCATCATCCTTTCCAGATGTGTCCCCTCAGTGTTGGCTCGCTGACAATTCAAGAATCAAAAGTGGATATCCAGGTGAGAACCTTTCACATGGAAGAGGTTGTTTTGCTGTGGGCTGCCAAATGTGTCAGAAAGGCTGTCAGACATGACAGGGACTTGGTGACTATTGTTGTTATTCAGGATTTATATTCAGACCATGCATCTTCAGTTCAGATAAGGAATGACTGGCTGCTATTGCAGCTTCCTAACAGCACAGAATAATAGAATCATAGAATCCTTGGTTGGAAGGGACCTCAAGGATCATCTGGTCTAACCTTCCTAGGTAAGAGCACAGTCTAGACAAGAAGTCCACAAAGTGCAGCATGTCTCTGAGGCTGGACATCTGAATATCATGTATGAATATGGTATATTTTCTTAATTCCAATATATGTATTCTGAATTCTAAATTAATGTAATACAATACTTAGTGAACAAAAAAGAGTTGCATATTTATTTTAGACTCATTTTCATTCCTGGAATGTGGCTTTTAGTTTTCTCCCTAGCACACTCCAGGTTAGTTTGTACGACAGGTAAACTCATTCATACCCTGCAATCTCATTTTGAATTAAATGATACATATGGTCTGCCGTGATGTCGGCAAGCAGATGCTCTAGATCTATTCATCATCGGGTAACTTGAAAATTGTATTCCTGGAGTCGTAAAGATTGATATGCTTCTCTGACATTGGGGCATCGCCAAAAGTACTTTGGAAGCAGAGCTATTTGATGAAACACACCTAAGAAACAAACAGCCTTTAAGATACTTTACATTTTTGGTGCATTTTCTTGCTGCCTTTCCTCATTTTTAGCATTGCTACAGCCTTTCTAGGCACAAATCCATATGTTCTGATTAGAGCTGGAGAATTAGAGAGTAATTGACCTTTTACTCTAAAGCTATAAAACAGTAAGCAAATTTGTTTTGCAAAAGCTAATCTGAAGAAAAAAAAAAAAAAAGGAACGTGATGCTGGGGAGAATGAAGAAGGAAGAAGGCAATGTTCAAGAGCTGGAGAATTAGAGAGTAATTGACCTTTTTCTCTAAAACTATAAAAACAGAAAGCAAATTTTTTTTGCAAAAGTAAACCTGAAGAAAAAAAAAAAAAAAGGAACGTGATGCTGGGGAGAATGAAGAAGGAAGAAGGCAATGTTCAAGACCAGGATTTTGGGGTAACACGTTGTTTGGAGGTAAGCGAGAACACACTGGAGCGCTGCCTGGACATAGCTATGCAGTCGTTCCTAGGGGGAAAGGATATTGCAGAAATTGTCTGGCTGGTCTCTGCTTTCTCCATGCCAAGTCCTCCCTACCAGGGAGAATCACAAGTCTTTCTGTGTTTCCAGGGCATGGAGATTGGACTGTGCCAGAAAGTGATGACAGTAAGGGAGAAGGAGAAAGGTGGTAGTAGCCTGCAGATCCTGGGCAGATAAATGTGATAGGAAAAAATAGTTGTACGTCTCTCCAACTTTTTTTAATTGGACTTGTGAAACCATAAACTTCTGTAGCATGATCTTTACACCTATGATTTCATGTTAGGTTCTGGTGTCACTAACTGCTTATGTTTTGCCATTCTCTTTTATTGTCCTGAGAAGCCATGCTACAGATACAGTGGGAGACCTCTAATCTTTTCTATGGTTGCATTTTTCTGTACATTCATGCAGCAAGCCAGCCAGAAGAAAATGTATAGTGATGTCAACAAGGGGTGGCAGAATTTAATACCCTCTGCCATCCCGAAAGTTAGCAAACCAGCCAGTAGCACCTTATCTGTAGATAACTTGCTTCAAGTCACTATAAAAACGTCAGCGTGGTCACATCATTACTGGGAATTTGCTACTTTCTAATAATATGCAGGGATAAACAGGAGCACGAATATCTCTTTAGGTTGACATACAAAGCTTGCCCTGTACATAATTCATGTGTTCTGGATTAAATATTAACTTTTTAAAATACTTCCTAGCTTTTCTAAGGTATGCGGTGTTTTATTTTGCTACAGTTGAATGCTCCTGATGCATTGGAAAACCGTTTTTCTGCTAACCATCTTTGGAAAATGGCTTACTGTAGGAATTTAAATGGTTCTTGACATATCTTAACCAGCTATTTTTTTGTAAAAATAAAAAGTAGTGAAGTGGACCTAAAACCAGCTGTAGGTATATAAAATATTGATCCAGCTGTAAGAGAATGGAAGACATCTTTGCCTCAAGGGTTTTTATTTCTCAATTACTATGTGAGAAACACTGATCTTCAAAAAGGCCAGTGCTAACCCCCAAAGGAGTGAAAGTAATCGCACTCCTCTGGGCTCCTCTGCTCCGACGGCGTTACTGGGGGCAGCATCTGCCACGGCTCTGGGGCCGAACGCAGCACCCAGTTCTCCAGGACAGACCCCCGAAGATCCCCACCTGGGGCATTCGGGTCCTTCCAGGCAATGCATCCCACTATTCTGGGGCAGGAAGGGACGTAGAGCATTTTTCTCCTTTACGTAAACTTCTGTCTCAAAATTGCAGACAGTAGGGGGAGAGTCTCATGCCTGTACCTCATTTGGTGCCATCTGCTTTGTAAAGGTAACACTCCTGATTCATTTGCTCAGAGATATTGAAGTCATGCCTTGCACAGAGCTTTCAAAAATGCACACTGCTGCTTGTATCTAGAGAGTAAAAAGCGACTTCATGTGGTTTCAAAGATTGTAGCGCGACATGATGCTTTTCCGCATTAACCAATGACAACATGACTATTTTTCAAGTTTTGTTCATTCTCTGCATTTCACATGCTTACCTCACCATTGAAGAAGCAGAATATAGTTGCCACAAGTAAGCCCTAAAAGAAAGGAAAATAAAAGAGTTTAGAGATCAGAATATATACTTTTTTTTTTGGCGCTGTTTCAAAATTTGGACTTGAGGGATGCAAGATTAAAAAAGCACTAGTCCACTTCCTCTGCATCACAGACATTTCACCTAACCTCCCCTTCATTCACACTTACATTATTAAACTGATTTTTGTCTTTTCAACATGTTTTCCCATTTTCTTCTCTATTACTATATATAGATTATCTATTTTGGCTATGAAGTTATTTCTGTACAAGAAGCCTAGAGAAGGAAAATTAAATGCTATGTAAGGTAGATATCTTGCTTACAGGTGCATACGGGACTGGTACTGACTTTGCTGAAGATGTGGCAGAGGACTTGTGTCCTACGTGCTGCCACTCATTTGTCAGAGCACAGTTACCCAGTTAACAGTGTCGGCCAAGGGGAACCCAGCTGCCCCAGGAAGGCTTCAGATCGAACTGTATGTCAGGGTAAGTGACCTTGTATGTGAGGCATTATGATGGATGGCAAGGATGTGAAAAGAGGTATAAATGGTCAGAAAAAGGAAAAAAAAAACCAAACCAACACAGTAGGTGAGTTAGAAGGCAGGAGGCAGAGAAAAAAAGGAGAGATTGCAGATCACAGCTTGGTCCTAAATGGTTAAGATTAATTATTGGCTCAGTTGTTCAGATAATATTTCACTAATGCTGTAAGATTAAACAGGGCCAAGCCAGGGACATGAGGTGAGAATGTGTGAAATTAGTAAGAGAGAATTCTCGCACACAGAGCCTGCCATTCAGAGTCACGTATTTACACTGGTCCATGTTCTAAACCGCACTTGCTCTTATTACAATAGCATTCCATAGCATCAGCGGGAGCCAGATGCCTTCATTTTAAGTTACTTAATGCAGCTATTATAAACGTATGGCAGTTTGTTAAATTGAGGGGAAAACTGCAGTACAGCAGCTTGTGTTCCCAAGTGCTGCTTTGAAGAGCTTTACAGCTGTATCTTTTTTATAAACCCTCATTTAACTGATTACCAGTTAAATTGTAGCTAACACTTTGTAAAATGTCTTGGACTTTGAAGTGTATATTTTGGACCACAAATGTAGGTAAGCAATAACTGTTTTAACAAAATGCTTATATATTAGCGATATACAGCCTGAAGAGATGCTGACAACCTGCATTTTGGTAAATATTTTACTCCAATAAATTTTCTCTAATGAAGATTTTGTAATTTGACATGACTTCAAATATGAACACAGAAAAACATGTGCAAGGAGGAGAAAGGGTTGACATAGTGAGAAAAAGAAAGTTTCTTTTCATATTTTGGAAAGACAGTGAGTATTCTCAAAAACCCTCAAATTCCAGTATACAATATGCAATGCACAATAGTTTGTCCATAAGACCTGATTTCAGAAATGCCGCAGTCAACCAAAAGCTTACGTCTCTAAATCAGGACTTTGTCAGACCACAGATTCCTAAATAAAAAAAAAATATGCAAGGGGAGCAAATGCATCACTTTCCTGTGCCCTATATTGATTTTCTCTTGCGCTGTGTGTGCTACATTAATTAGTGCAGTCTTGCAAAAAATTTGCTGTTGAACTGCACGGTACATGGTCTCAGCAGGCGTCTCACTATTTTGCTAAAGTGTGTTTATATTAACAGCAGTCAGCCACGATGGGAGACGAGAGGGATCTTGATCTCCTCTGGGAGTAGAGAAGCTCGATGGATGTCCCATGTGAGGCACGGTGGACACAAAAGACACTGGGAGGATAGAAAGAACTGGAGAAATTTTTCTAAGTCTGTTCTTCAGCAAGAGTGTTTAGGGGGAATTTGGGAACTGCAGTTCATCTAAAGGTAGAAACTGAGCCCAAACTATTGAAGTGAAGCCATTTTCCATTTCAGTTCCTGTATGGTTATTTGAATTCCTCTGTTGCATCCTGCGATTGCTCTACTTTTCTTCTGTTGGATAGTGTAGTTCCCTTAACTAGTGTTTTCTCCAGACAACTTCTGACAGAAAAGCTGAAGAGAAAGCTGTGGTGCTATCCCTTCAGTTGCTCTTCTGGTCTGGAGTGAGCTGAGAGCAGATCTGACACCTCGTTATTTTGAGACCATGGATGTTTTACCTCTTCTGGATGAAGAAATTGTTTTCTCTAGTTTGTCCCATATATGTTTCACTGCTCTCCTTCCCCCAGCAATGGCCCTCTGGGCTCTGTCTTCTATATTTCTGTTTCTGTTTCTGTTTCTGTTTATATTTATATTTATATTTATATTTATATTCTTATTTCTTCCAATTTATACATAAAGTTTTGCCCATAGTTCAGAATATTATTGTTATCTTCAGCTGTAAAGCTCCAGCGATAGCTATAGCACATACTGGCTTTGTCTCTTTGGAGCCAGGAGGGCTTGGGATGATGACAATTTTACAGTGGATCTATTAAAACACGTGACAGACTGGATGTAGGTTAATTATTTCATGTAAGGTCCACAGGTTAATTCTCCTATCTCTTTGACATATACATCCACGATATCGTCTCTAACTGCTGCTGGTTTTCGCTCAGGGTGCGATTCTTGTTGAGGGTGAGATCTCTAGGTCAGTTATGTCTCTCTGCCACTGTGTGGAGTTGTTAAACTGACCTGGGATACATTGCCTGCTGACAGCAGCAGAACATTGGCTGTGGTACTGAAGGCAGCGATGAGTACATTTAGAGATTAAGGCCTTTAATGACTGCTTCTGAAATTCTTTATTTCTAGAACTGTGTGAAGACCAGATGAATGTGGCTTTCAGCCAAATCATGCCTTAGGGATCGTCCAGAGTCAGCACCTCTCAGACCTTCATGTACCTTATTGATGCCGTGGTGAGTTTTTCCCCGTGTTTATGTGCCTATACTGGTCCAAGGACATTCTTTGCTTGACAGGTATTTAATTTGTGTCTCGCTCTCCTAGAGGACATGAGCGTCTTCAAGAGCAGATCCAGTAACTTGTCAGATTAAAAGGAAACAAACAAAAATACCTATGCAGATACTGCAAATTTACATGGATTTCTGATACCCCGGTTGTTTTTCTTCTAGCTTATAAAAGCATAAAAGCAATATTCTAGCATAAAAGCAATAAAGGATATATAGCTATGCTTCTTTCTGTTATTCATGAGCATGTCCATGGCCTTAGTCTCTTCCCTAATTACACACTGTCTTACTGTTTAGGCTTTAGTAGGGAGATATATTCATTACTGATGGTAGAAGATGATGGCACATGTAATTGTACAGATGGCCATAATATAAAAAAATCAGTTTCTGAGTCTCTTTGTGGGCTTTGGTCTATGTTCACTTCTCACTTCTGGATCTGAATGGATGGGGAGGGGGCCGGGGAGGGGCACGGAAATCATGGCCAAGATCCTTCTTTGAAGTGCTTCCCATTCCCACCTCTGTCATTTCAGCAAAGACAAAGAGCTTTGAGAAACACTACTGTGTTCCTCACCATCTTCATTCACATCCCATTCACACGCATCGCTGAGGTAAATGACTCTGTTATAAAGTGTTCATTTACATTAGGTTAAAAAAAATAAGCAAAGAAAAGAATGTGTCTGTGAAGTTTCTACTGCTACTGAGGTGGGGAGATTGCCATGAGAGGGTTGAAGATGGCTGATCCCTGATGCAAAATGATGGAGACATCCCATCAGCCAAAGCTCACACTTTGCTTCTTCTGGTCTCTTCTTCTGGAGGTTTCATTACTGTCATTTTGTACACGAATTTTTCGTACAAAAATGGCACTTTATAATATCTAGCTTTCAAAAAAAAATTTTCCACAACTATTATTGGCTCAAAATATTGGAAAGTTTTGAAATTAGTAAAAATATGAAGAAAAAAATTAACTAGAAATAATAAAAAAAAATACTTATGTTGTCAAAAGCAGTCCTATGACCCTAACTTTGCACAGAAGGAAAAAATGTTTCTGGTTTGACATCACAGAGGATATTTATTTCCCTTTACAGGGAGAAACAGATGGAATGAGTATCTTTTAAAATGCATTGAAATATCTTACTCATTTTTAAGAGGCTACTTTTAAATTAGCATAAAGCTACATAGAGAGTTAAATTTACAACTCAGAGGCAGGGTGGATATATATGTGACCCAAACCCATGCCTAAAAAATACAAAATACCCTTTACACAAATGAGGCTCCTACAAGCTGGAGCTTCTTTCCTGGCAGGGTGGGTGCTGCCGTCCTGAGGGTGCTGCTTGGAAGCTGCTGCATGACACAGAAGTGATCTTACTTGCGGAGAAAGAAAACTTTGATTATTCTCCATTAAACAGGAAAAAAATTTTTAGTGGCCAATAAAACCCAAGGCCCTTATGCTGAATAGCAGTTTAGTTTCTCATTAGAAGCAGGCTTGCACATTTAGGGTCACAGTCAGCAGGGTATTGAGAAGAAAAGTAACTTTAAGTGTTTGCGTATTGCTGTTGATCTGGGGACTATTTCTCCACTGCACCAAGCAGACCTCCATAGCTAAATCTTCTCTGGCATAGCAACAGTGCCACTTTAGGTAACATGATCACCTCTAAAACCCAGCTATAAGATGCTGGGGAGAGAATTTGATGAGAGGGGACAGTTGGTGGAAGGAGCTTGCAATCACTGGGCTTGTTTGAGAGCATCTGGTGTGTGTGTGGACATCTATATGTGGGACTGACTGATGTATCATGGGGTTATTGCATTTTTCTACTCTTCCTTTTTTTCTTATGAGGCCTCCATTATGGACCAACCTCAGAGATCAGAAGCTGGGATAATGGGATGTGCTTGCTGGTGTGCTCCTTAAAATGTTTTCATGCAAGGAGAATGTGCATCCTGTACGGTAATGTTTTACACCCTGAGAAGACTGCATCTTTCCTGTGCCTTCAGCATCATCTAACAGGCTTTTGAAAGGTCGTCTAGGAAAATCTGCAACTCACTGACTCTTCTGGAGTGCAAATGTTTGCTTTGCACTGCCTACTTTAGGAGCTCTGTTTGATAAGCTAGCTGCGTGTTCAGCAATGCACCTACAGCGTCCCATTCTGTGCATAAGTTATTCCACTTAAGTGTTGAAATATCTTTTTTTTGCCTGGTGCAATCTTTACTTCAGCACAGTCTGGAGACTGAAGAGCTGATGATATTGGTGATGGTGAGGGGAGATACTAATGTCTGCTTTTACAGGCTCCATGGGAGGCTGGCTGGCTGGGTCGGACAACTACATGCATTCATATTTGCAGCACAAAAGCCCATCTTCAATTTTTTTTTTTTATCATTTATACATCTATTCTACAGATCTGTTAAGGATTATCTGGTCTATGTCACGAATCAGACACAAGCTGATACAGGGAGGTAGACATACAGTGTTTGTGAATTGCTCGTGTAATCATATTTGAAAAAAACACTTCTGCTTAAAATGGTGAGCATTGATGATAGTACTGCAAAAAGTCCAGCACAATTCAAAACCAGACTGGCTCCTGTAATTCAAAAGTGACTTCAGCAGAGGAAACCTAGCATGTAACATCTTGAGGTGTTGTTTTTCAACTGGGAAAACCATTCTGAAAGAAATACCATTGCACAGTTTCTTGTGGGAACAAGTTCTTTCTCATTCATCATTGTTAATCCTCTGATTTTTACAACAGACTGCAGTGTTTGTTCGCACCACTTCTGTGTATATGGAGGATGTAACTAATATATCAAACCATTGTGCTCTCTTAAAGCAGTGATGTGCTGTTGAAAAACTGTCTCTCATTCTGTTCCAGAAAAGGCATAAAAAATTGTTTAACCACTGCAAATACTGAATGTATTACCTTATCCACCAAAAAAAAAAATCATAATTGCACCCAGGATGCCTGCTTGTATGTGATTGACATGCCATGGGATGCAAAAACTAATAGACTGCTGCTATTTTATGGAGAGGCAGGCTGCGCTGCTGTTTATGAGAGTGCAATAGCTAACGGGGAAATATAGCCGTTAAGCAAGCTAGTGCAATATCTGCTAATTACTTAATCAGTCCTAGAAGAAAATGAGCACCAGAGGGGTGATTATATAGCTGGCTATCTTAAATATGCATACAGGAAATGTTTGGGAAAGGATTAAGTTAGCTTATTTTAGAATACAATTAAAAATCCGCTCTAAGTAGAAAAGGGAGCGTCACTGTCGGCTGCAGTTAGCAGGACAACTGCGTAGCCCTCCCAAAAGGCCGAATTTTACATGCTGGTGGGAAGCACAGTGAGATGATATTGCAGAAGTGTCAAGAGCTCTTCTGTGAGGTCTGCACTGCTGCCCTGGCTCGGGGCAGCCCTGGGAGGGCTGTCACCCCCCGGCGTGCCCGGTGGCCTCCCTGGGCACAGCGGCAGTGGGGCACCGGCAGCCTCCACCATGTGTCCATGACAGTGTCCCCAGCACCATCCCCGCTGCTGAAAGGGAACAAAATGTATTGGCAATTGGGGTCATCAAGCCGTGGAGCGACACCATTCCTGATGACTGGGACAAGGGCAGAAGGAACCCATCAGAGATGAAACTTTGCCCCTTTGGATCCCTCCCTCACCTAATCCCATCCGTCGGTACAACAGTTTCATGATACTTTGATTTTGTTTCTGGTTCCATTTTAACCTCAGTTTGGTGACTTTTTATTGCACAATGATCAGAATTAGGATTGTTAAAATAATTAACATTCTCTTTGTAGTTCTCTGACAACCTCACAGGATTTGAAAGATGGTTTAAGAGTAGAATAATTATTGTAACACTTTATCTTATCCTAACTTGCTAAAACTGTAAGCAACTTGTCACCAGAAAACTTATTTGGAGATATTCCTTCATAGCCCTTGAGAGCGAAGAAGTGACAATACAGGTAACAACAGAAGAAGCAGACTCTCATTCCTTTTAAGCAGAATCATAGTATAAGATGGCACACGCTGCAATAACACACCTATAACTTCAGTTATTCTATGCATGCAGTGGCATGCACACCCACAGTTTTGAAAGGATAAGGGCGATAAGCAGAAAATATAATGTAAGAAGACAGGATGCATAGATTTTGTTAGCATTATTTATCATTTCATTTAAGGAAAAAGCACCAGTGATTTTTTTTAAACTGTTTTCTTACTACAACATTAAAACAAATTCTGCATTTAGCTTCTGTATGGAAGGAAACAAGAACTGAGTCACTGTACACACCCATGTTGACCACTATTCATGAATGCATTAGAGATGTGCCTTTCCTAGTCAATGCAGGACTGTATATATTACAGTCAGTAAACCACATAACCAAGCATTTAAAGTCATTTAGGTTTGGTTTGGTTTGGTTTCCTTTAGAAAGACTTACTGAATGATGCTGTATTTTCAAAGCATTTATGAAATCAAAATGTCAGTCATATATTTTAATTTAAACTGCCCGATAGTGGAATTTAACTCCTAAATGAAGCTTCATTATCTCAGTCTTTTCTTCCATGCACTCCCTCTGCACAACAGTTTGCAACACAGCTAATTTTAATATTAACCTCACAGCACCAGTTTCAGTCAATTTGAGCACTTCAACAGAAATCGTGTTGGAACACAAAAGCCCTCTGTCACCTCAGTTTTAGTTTTAGTTTAGAAATGATCATAACCTGATCATTTTTGCTCATTTTTCATTGTTTCCCCTATCGTGTGGTGGTTCTTTATGCAGCAGTGCTATTTGTGCAAAGGCAGATAATCCAATGTTGTGAAGGTGGTTGGAAAAGAACTGCAAAACCATGGTCATGCTCAGTTTCAGGGCAAAACAACTGGCAACAGCATCTCTGGCTAAATTAACTTAACAGCAAGCACCTCACCTAAGGTTGCTACTATATAACATACCTGGTAATGCATTAATATATGCATGATGTAATCATATATTTCTCCAGCAAGTCGGTTTTCTGGTCTCCAGGGAATAATAACAAACTGAATTCCTAGTAAGGGCACCAGGATTAAAGTGGCTCTGACAGCTTTCATATACATGTTGGACTCAGCACGGTGGGTATCTCTTAGCTTTGTCACCAAAACTCGGACAATGTTAAGCAAAAAGAAAAAATTGACCTGCAAAAGCAAAGCCATTATAGGTGAAAGCATTCAAATTCATCAGAAATTCAAAATAAAAATACAGAGCATACAAATAGCAGTAAAATGAAAGTTTCTAGCTTTTTCATAGCTCATATTGGGCAACTCCTTGGGAACCAGGCCTTGGAAAGCACCTTGAATGTCTTCAGAAAAGAGATGTTAAGCTGCTCTACGCGCTTCTCTTAGGAAGCCTGTATGGATGTTTCAGGCAGGTAAGGATCAGTTCTAGGAAGCACTGTCTGTTTTGACATTGAGGTGGGCAAATTTAGGATTTCCAGGGCACAATTAATCTCATTTTTATGTCTAAAGTTTAAATGTGAAGGATGAATTGTCCCCTAAGAGTAACCATGTCTCTCTTCTGCGTCTGAAAGTCACCTAGGTATCTTGCTTCAGCCCACACCAAAGATGTCTGCAGCTGGCTGAGACAAACCCCAGCGTGTCCCTGGGCATATGGGACCGATGGGAGCGCACAATTTCTCTGAGGCATGTGCTCCAGCTTACATGGGCCAATGCTTCAGGCTTGTGTATGAGCACGGGTGCAGGCTGCTCTTTAAAAAAACCTAGGCTATCCCTTGCCTCCACCAGGCCGCATGGGCCCCGTGGTACACTGCCCACAGGTAGAAGTTAACACTTGCTGGCTCAGGGCAGAAACACCAGACACTCCAGAAAGTTTTACCCTGACTCTTAGGGTCAGCGATGCCAAGTAGCTCAGCATCTCTTCTCCTCAGTTGTTTCTGGATTTCTGATTCCAGCTGCGGGTGCTCAGCATACGGAAACCTGCTCTTGACCCTGGCTTCACAGAGAGCTCCTTGCAGGATGTGCTAAGAGCCAGGGAGGGCAGACCCAGGCTGATCATGAGCCCAGTGAGTACCCTGAGGACATCCTAGGTATCACAGACCTTCTCTCTCTCCAGTGTACCCAGATCACCCTTTTCCACTCTGTTGCAGTATTATCAGGCACCTATGCTTCAGAACTTCAGTAGACATTTTTTCAGATGATTTTTTTTAAAAATAAGTATGTAAGTTGCATAATTTACATAGATATTTTAAGAGCTGAAATTCCATAGATACATGAGAAATTTCAGTTGAATCTTTCAGAACAACAAAACATGGATCAGTAAGCTTTGGTAAAGCATTTCATCTCTTCTTAACTACTGAGAGACCTTTCAGCTGTTTTTCATTTGTGTTCTACTGGAAAAAAGGAATAATAAATGAGTTTTGAAGTCTCATTCAGCATTAAATCTAAACCTTATTTTCCATCCTACTCTTGACTTCACTCACTCTGCTTAACCTTCACTTCTAGAATTTCTGTAAGGAAATGTGAAAAGTAGAAAAAACACTTTACAAAGGTAAAAATCCTTAGCTCTTCTGAGTCAGTCTGTCACTATGGGATTTTTGTAGCAAATCATGCAGAACATTCTGTAGACATTGACATCTTCACAAGAAAAATAAGACTGGAAATAGCATAAACACAAGCCAGAAATTATAATACCTCATTTTGAAAACAGTTAAAGATTGTTTTTTCCATAAAAAACAGTCTTTTTTTTTTTTTGTGGCTAAGATGTACAGACTTGGAGCATGCTGATAAAAACAAAGGTTGAATGGCCTCTCCTGGAGTTAGCTGGCATTACAACAGAAGAAGCAATCAAGATTGAACCAGTAAACCCAGAATGGATGGGATTCTATGGGAACAGCAGACTATGTATATGGCAGGGAGGACTGGGCTTCTTCTGATTGCTGATGTGCAAGACTTGATTCTCAAGAAAAGATAGAAAGATTTTCAGGTTTTTCAGCTATTAGATGGAAAGTTGTTTCTTTATTCAAAGGTGTTCTCAGTATTCACCACCCTACTGTTTGACCTTCAAGGTGCTTACTGCAGGTACGTCCAATGCAGATGTTTGCAAGCAATAGGCAGATCAAAAGCTGGAAGTGCATCTCAGGTGACACATTCAGGTGAACTCAGGGCTTGTGTTGAATAAAAACTTTCTGCACCTTTCAGGAAGGTCAGGGTTACCGTGCCAAGTGGCACCACTGGCATACAAGATGCTATATGTATATGTGTTTCTAAGCTATATGTATATGTGTTTCCAAGCTGTGCTTTGAATCTTGTCCTCCTACTCAGACAGCCCCGACCAGTCCCTTCCCTGGACTAGCTTAGCTCCCTAGCTTTGGACCATACCAGTTCAGTGTCCAGTAAAACTCATGCTGAGTGACCAGCCTGCACTCAGCTCGCCCCAGCCAAGGCATAGCTAAGTGCCTCACTGATGTCACATAAATGCAGTACCTATGTCACAGTCCAGTGACACTGGGAGAGAGTGACCACCTTGATTTTCCAAAGCAGTTAGTGATTCTGTTTGCCTCAAAATCCGATTCTTTACTGGGAGGTTCCTTTACAGGGCTTGTTTTTGAAAAGTATTGAGAACCTGTCCTTGGAACACTGAGTAGAGAAAACCTCTAGCTACTTCTGAGTTTTGACCAAAATACTTGACAAAGTGTGGAAACTTCTATTCTGTACAGGTTAGCAGCATTTCTAAATTAATTATTGAACTGTTGATAGCAAATAATATTCTTACCAATAAAGCTGCCATTACAGGTCCATGAACAATATAGAGCAAGTGTGTGTCAACGCTCATCCAGCAGCTGGAGGGGAAATACATCATTAAAATTTATTATTAACTCAACTAAAATTTGTTACACAGTTAAATAATGCTAAGTTCCTTCAAAAACAGACATGCTACTCACTTGTCATTGAAGTATCTGGCTCTTGCAACAGCATGAATAGATGCTGGCACTAAAGGGAACCCTGAAATGATTAAATTTATTGATCAGTCTTGGTATTTTTTTAGTTCAAATTTCATGTGTCACAGACACTAATAAATCTCTTGTCCACAAAACACATGTATGTGAAATCGCAGCTTTCAGGAAAGAACTGCAATCCCGCTGCAGACAGGGCCCTAGCATTGCCTCAGTGGTGAGATGCAAAAGTGAATAAGGCTCAAGGTGGGCCAAAAGGAGAAGCAAAGCCCATGGACCACGCTCTCCTGGGGCGTCACAAAGCTGCTGCCAGGCTCCCCTGTGCAGGGAAGGGTGTGAGCAGGCAGTTGGGAAGGATGCAGGGATCATTTGGCTCTCAGTGGAGTATACCCCTGGGAAACCAGGGACACCTGTTAAAACCATGTAAATCATTGTTGAGCAAGAGAGAGGCACATTAACTCGCATGCCAGATTGCTGAGCCATAAACAGCAGAGCGAGGAGTTGCTCTTTTGGAGCCCATGGCAAGATAAAATGTTTGGAGCCAGGAGGGTCTGGGGGGATGGGGATTTGTGATATCTTCTGCAGGCTCTCAGCATTTGTGCAGCCAAGCCCACCTCATGCAGCTTTATCTCAGCAGGGAGTGGAGCTGTGGATACCATAAATCCACATCTCCTGACTTATCTGTGAAGCCTTAGGAAAGGCCACTGCTCTGTCAGGGAGCTGATGGGAGGAAACTTGCACCGGGCCAAAGGGTTGGGAACATGCCATGCTTATCAAACTGGAAGCCTCAAATTCTTATTTCTAGCCTGACACTGAGTGACAGTCTGGTCCACTCCTGTCCATCTTCCTTCAGCTTGCTTGTATGTTGTGTCCCTCTCCAGTAGGCTAGAAACCTGGAACTGGGGGGTCTGCACTATAATGCTGACCCCAGTTTGTACAACCTTGCACATACAGACAGCTGGCTCGTGGGAGATGGTCTACTGCCTTGTCTGTCCTGTGCAAAAAGCTTTGTGGACACCTTTGCCTGTTCCCTATAAAGCATGGAAACTTCTTCTAAGCCTTCGATATTATATAATTATCATTAAAAATATGTGAAATTGTCCTGCTGATACCATGGTTAGTCAGAGAGGGAAGAACGTAGCTTCTTGTTTCTTTGGGTGTTAGTGGTTTCATAAATGCTTTTAGAAGAGATAGAGAATCCTTAGCCAAATTCTGGGGAAGTCTTACTTCAGAGCACAGGCCAGCCAATGCTGGAATGAGAATAAGGTCAAAAAAGTATGCAACTAGGACACACTGTTGTCTCCAGGTATCTTTAAGCAACAGCTACTTACTCTACTGCCAAAAAAAGTTCTTATTGCAGTTTACCTTGGGAGGACAATGCAGCTGTGGAAGAACAAACTGGATTGCCTTCTCCTTTATATAGTATTAGAAAAGGATTACTTGACGTCTGGCTGCACAGTGCCTTTTTTTGGGTGATGATGCATGGTAGAACAACAAAAAGCTCACAACAGAAAGAAAATGCTTCCAACCTCAGGGTGAGCTTATGGGATTGACAGCTCGAGAAAATCCTTTTGATTTGGAAATAGAGCAAGTCTGGGCCAGTTTTGTTGACAGACAGATTGAAGTGCAGTTTGTAAGGGGCCTTTCTGTAATAGCAAAAATTCTTCACCTGAAAGCTCTGGCCTGAAGTACCATGCGTAGAGCGCTCCACATGATGCCAAGGGACCTTGTTTCTTCTGGTAAATGCATTAGCCTAGAATATTTGGCTCAACAAACTCACAAGCAAATCTTAAGGACGCGACGGAAAGTTTTCATTAGTCAGTTACAGGGTAAAAGAAGCTCATGACTGTCCACAGCTCACATTTCCAGCTGCAGGCTGGATGGGCTCTTTTAGGGCTAAGTGTTGCTCTTTTCTTGCAAAGGGCCAAAAGGCAGAGAATTAATGAGTAGTGGAGCATCAAGGTCTGTTGGGTCTTGGTGGTAAAACATGTATCACTCCAAGGGTCCCACCAACACATGGTGAGTATTGAGTAACGTAGACAAGGTCTTCCCCCAGCCATCCCAGGAAAAGGTATGACATATCCCTTTAGGTCATGCCAGGTCCTTTATGGCACTAACTGGTAATTATGCTTAATTGTATTTCCAGTTGAATTTGGAAGGCATTCTGTTTCAGCACTGTCCAAATAAACTATTCCCTTTTCACTTTTATGTGGATGAAGCTGCCTAAATCAGCCAGACGGAGTGGACTGTAGCTGGATGCACAGATTTGATACTGTTTTCTTCTCCTGCATAAGGGTGATTCCCTGACCCAGTGAAATAATAACAAATGAGAAATGACATCCCCAGCAGCAGCTCCCAGAGAAGGGGTCACCTAAAGGCATCTGCCTTGAAATACATCTGTGTCAGATTCCATTCATCATCTCAAACCTTTTGTAAAAGTGTTTTATATCTGCTCAGATTTTAATTTTTTTTATAAAACTATTTTACAAATGTCATTAGTGATTTTTCCAAATAAAATAATTCAGATCTTCTTGCATAGGGATTAATTACAACAACGAATAAAGAGTAACTTCATCTTGTGTTCTACATTTACCTTGATCTTTTGAATTGTTATTCAGAGCACAACCTGCTCTGGTTGCTCTGCATTGCCCTTTGGAGGAATGTATCTCTCTCCATTGATTAACACAGCTGGATGTTTAAAGTTAGACTGTGTGACTACTGCTTCTGGAATCAGTGGAAGTACACTGATTTATGCAAATTTGAGGGGTGGCCAGATAGTCCTAATTAGATCATTTTGCTATTAATGATTTCTACCTTAGTTACAAGGTGCTAACGATTACTTTTTTTGTGGAAGTATTCATCTAGTTTCATTAAAAAATGCTGCATACTTCATAGTCAAGAGTTGTGTCCATTTTTATTAACCTTTTCTTTCTCAAGATATCAACATCCTATTACCACAGCCATCACCTTATTTATTTTTTGGGCAGTGCTGCAGATACTGATGAGTACCTTATCTGATAACTTCACTGAATTACCCACTGTGATGTTAGTGCTGTTCTCAGCAATATTACAGCTAGATTCTAAGCTTTCACTGCAGGCTAGCTGATCCAGTTGCATTAAACGACACTGCCTAAATTGAATGTCACCTGGAAAAAATATGTTCATGACCATCTTCCTCTTGCATAATTGCATATGGAATGACACTATTTTGGGAAGGCTTATGCTGCAAGACATGAAAATGGAAAAAGCTTTATCTGGAAGGAAACGTTTAAAATGACTCTTCACATAGGGCTGCCATTTAAAAGCAGAGCCCTGTCAGGCTTTGTATATTCAAATATTTTGAACTATGAAAACTTCATGATAGCACAGTTGCTTGCTCCAAGGCAGCTCAGCTATTTGGATTGACAAAGTCCAGAAACCCTGACTCAGTTTAGGGTTCTTCAGGAAGGCTGACTTCTTTTAAGAGCTGATGATGTTCCACATACATACTTTTAATTCCAAGGGCATGACAGGTCCCTCTCTTCTCAGAAAAAATGCCATTCTCATAGGAAGAAAAAAAAAAAAGATGTCATTCTCATTAAAAAAAAATTAAAGAAGGTGAGTTCTTACGTGCCTGGAAACTGTTATCTGACACTAGAATCCATATAAGCTAGAAAATCATGTTAATTTTCTAGGTGTCTAATGGAGGTATCCAGAGAGCACTAAGTCTTATAACATAAGAGGAAAGTAAATTACCAGGTTTGTAAATGAAAATCCAAATAGGGGAAGAACAACTTTCCACTTTGCAGTTACTGCCTATTTAGGAACTGATATTGAAGTCTTAAAATTCTTCAGAACACTCAGAACTGGGTCATTTTTCTCTGATCTAATGAATTCCTAATGTTTTTCTGTTTAAGCAGTACGGCTATTTTTTATTTTCCTGCTGTAAATGAAATAATGTTGAACAAGTAAAACATCTCCAAAGAGGATGGAAAATACAGAGTAAATTCTATCTGCTTCAGACCAGGATTGCAAGAGATGAATACAAGTGAACATCCCTAAGTGCACTGGGATGATGGATAAAGGTCCATCATTTGCTCCTTCGCTGCACCAGTGGTCTCAGGACATGGCACTGGCTCACCAGAAACTGGAATGAGGCCAGAGATTCATGGTTCCCATACTGGGAAAAAGCTCTTAGTCATGATTTTCTGTCAACACTGATGTGGGCTGGATTTACAGTAGTGATTTAAATGTGAAAGAGACTGCACTCCACCATAAAATATAGGTTGTATTTCTATGGCCTTTTATTGGACCAGACAGTCCAAAGGATAAATATCTGCTGTTGCTACTAATTAAAAGGCAAGGGATTCCTTAGTGAAAACCTAAGAGATCTGCATATTTGGAGATGAAGGACCAGACCTAGTCATGGTTCCTTGGGTGATACGCATGTGACTACATGCAGTTTGCATCCATAGTGTATGGGGTTTGTAAGCCCTCTCATTAGAATATCGTTAAGATTTGCTTATTGACACCTGTATGTTTCTCTGAAATGCTTTAGATATCACTGTTGGACAAAATCAGCCCTGACAGCAGAGCCATCATCTACTCCTGTTTAGGTAAAATTGAATCTTCCTCTTTAAAACATCTGATATTGGATTCATTTCCAGAGAAATTCTGGTTCCTCTTTCTGCATGCTGCAGTTTTTTCACTTTGGGAGACACAGATACTGGTTTTTGCTCTTCTTCACTGTAGAAAAAATATACTTTTACAGGTAATGTCACAGATCAGTATTTTTGCATATAAAGTCACAAATATAGGTAACTTTTGTTCAGAAAAGAGATGTGTTTGGATAGAAATCTATTTCTTCCCCAGAACTTTACTTAACAAAACTTAAGCATTTCTTTCAGCATGTGCCAAGGTGCAGCAAATAATGGATACTGACTCCTGCTGATTTTTGTCTCTAGGCCCATCCAAATAAAGGCTCTCAAATTTAGGACCCAAGAACTCAATCTTCAGCTATGATCTAGAGGTATAAATACAACATTTCAGGTGCATAAGAGGTAGAAGAATTCAAATATCTGAAAGACTTGACCATCTTGCTACAACTCATAACATACATACCCCAGCCCAAGAGGTAATACCAGTGCAAACGCTGCTCTTCAGCGAACACTGCCACCACAATCAAGGTGTGAAGATAAATGCCTTCGCAGAGCATCCAGAAGTAGTTGCAGCCCAACATGTACTGATGAAAGAATTGCAGCACTTTGCAGCTTACCTGTTAGGTAAATGAGATAATGTCACACACTTGACCAGCATTTTTGCATTTAAGCAGGCAAAGACAAATGGCTATAAGAAAGCAAAGTGGAACAAAAATCCCCAGCTCTTGCTGGGTTTGTTCAGCACCTATCAGTGACAGGGATTTTAAACTTTTATAAATGAGATGAATGGAACAAACGGCCCTCACAAAAGAGAAAAAAAGTATAACAGCACTCCAGAAAGTACCACACAACAAAAAATCCCCTTCAAAACCTGATGTTTTTTTGAACTGAAACAAGCAACTTGCTTTAGATGTACAAGAAAGGCTGTGAAGATGACAGTAACTTAGAGCTCCAGTTTGGATGATTTCTTTTACTTTTGATCAAACTTTTATAAGGTTAGTTCAGGTCTCCCATCCGAGCTGGAGTCACTCACTCTTTAAACGGCACTCACGTCTGAACTCACTCCTTCTCGAAGGGCAAGTGCTGTTGGCAGTGGGGCCTTTTTTTGTAGGGTACCAGGGACACCAGCTTTGCCTCTTTGTGAGAAAACAGCTTTACTTTATTTTGCCCAAATGGCAAAGTGACCCATGGAGCTAAATGGAGCTGGTGAAGTTGGGAAGTGGCTCCTGCCTGCAGTTCAGATGAGGCTGCAGATGTAGACCTTGACAAGAGACTGGGGCTTTGGGATGCTGGGAAGTGGCAGGCAGACAGTGGAGGGAAGTGTGTCCTACCCAGTGCCAGAGAGCTAGCTGGTGCAGGACAATGCTGTTCCTCTTCTGAGAGGACTTCATGCCCATCCACCTCCTCAAAGAGGGCAGTGAGGTGCTCCACATGGGCTTCCATGCCACCAGCACCCAGGAGGGCCAGGAGGAGCGGGCAGGCATTGCTGTGCTGGCAGAGACCCACTGGTCCTGGGGGAGCACCACGTGCTCCTCAGAAATCCAAAGTCACAGCAGCAATGGCAAAATGACAGTCATCATCTGCTGCCACAGAACTTCTGCAGAAGTTTTCCAAGCTGACTACCTTGGTTGTCAGGGATGTCTTTAGGATTTACTTGCCTTTTTAAAGAGAAAAAATTCAGCAGGTAGAGGACTGCATGTTCTGCATCCATCCAGGGGACTCAGACTGCCCCTCTGGACCAGAAAAGCTTGTTAGCCATCCAGTTCACCACCTTCTGTTGCCAAGAAACATTCCCAGAGCAACTGCCCAAACATGTGCATTTAGTTCTGTTTCAATATTTACAGCACAGCTTGGTGCTCATGAAAATAGAGGATTATTGATAGGCTAGGATATGGGATTCCAACAGGATTAACTTGAAGGACTGGTTTTTAATTTTGGTGATTCATTTTTTCTGCTCACCACACAGGGAAGAGCAGACAGTCACATCTTTTTTCCACACTGTGTCTGAACAGTTCTTATAAAGTATGCCGAGAAAGGGTTGTACAGTGGTTTGAAAAGGTTAAAAAAAAAAAGGGAAGAGAAGTATTTGCTTCTTTTTCTGTTGGCAAGTGTGTTCATTAAGGTTCTTAAATCGTCCTTGGACTGTTTTTCACAGCTCTGGGTCAATATGTTTCTTGCCTGTTCCCTCTCCTGCTCTCGACGCAGCCTCCCAGCTGGCCTTTCTCCATTCTCCCCTTATTGATCACCCATCCCCACAAGCGCTGCCTTGATGGACAGGCGCTTCCCAAAGGCTGCACACACATTCAGGTGGCACCCTCCCTGACATCAGCCAGCTACCCTGGCCTCTAAAAAGTCAACAAACTTTCTGAGACATTATAGCAGCTTTCCAGACAGGTTTGATAAAATCCACCATGTCCCAGGCTTGGGCTGGGCCAGCCCCATGCTCCCCTGTGGGGTTCTCCTCAGAGGAGCTACAGGGCAGGGGGTTGACCCAAGAGCTTGAGGCATCGTTTCCCCGATGACTCTAGCAGGAGTGACTCGGGGTGCCTGCACCCCAGCTTTCCATCCAGCCAGCGGGGCTTTGGGAAGGGTCTTGTGCTGCAGCCCAGCAGCTGGAGGGGATCAGAGCATGGCTGGTCAGTTCTGCAACAAAATCCATGGTATGTTCTCAGACCTGTCATTTTAAGTTAATGCTTTCACCATTTCATATCGCCAAAGTGAAAGAGTATGGAGTGTCCTTGTTTCTCTTTGCCAGCTGCTTGCCCTGCTCACCGACCCTTGGAGCAGAGACCGACCAAACGTACCTTCCCTTTGATTGAGCTCAGTCTGTGCTGGAACTTTTATCTGTAGCTCAAATGCACACATAGAAAGCACACTGCCAAAGAACTACATACCTGAGCTTCATTTACTTCATTTCCTCAAGATTTCTTCCTTTCCTATACCCTCCATGTTAACTACCACTTGTGGCTTTAAAAATGAAATCATATACCTATCTTTTAACAGCCATGCAGACAGCTCATGACTCTTTTGAGGAATTTAATCACTTCCTATGCAGTAAGTTAAAGAAGTAAGAATACCTTTGGCAAAGCACGAAGGACGGGTCCGATTAGTACTTAGATCCATATCACATTAATTTCAGAATGAACGTGAAAAAGTGAACGTAAAGACCTTAAGCACAATAATGCATTGAGATGAATTATGTTAAATTCGTATCAATCAAACTACAGCAAAAAGCAGTCTTTGCTTTGGATGAGATAACAAATGCAGCATGTTTCATCTGTGGCTTAGTGATGCAGTGGAAATATTTTCCTACAATAAAAAAAGAGAGTTTTTTTTCTTAGGGCAGAGCAGGTAAAAGATAAATACCTGTTATTGATGAGAACTGGATTCATGCAAGGTACAAATAAAACATGACAACATCTTAGTGTACATTGGTTTTAGCTGGGAAAAATGAAGAACTAGTAAGTTTTATGATGTGTTTATTCTTACAGAAACAAGTAAAATAAAACTGTAAGATGCTACAGGAGCAAAGCTTCTACCACTTCCGTGCTTGATAACGGATTGATTGGTAACTTTGAGATAAAAAACATGTCTAGAGGGTTTGTCTTCTGCTGAAGTCCAATATGTTTAGTTGCAAGTTCTGTGAGGCAGAGGCTCTGTCCTTGTTGTGCCTTGTACAGCATGCAGCACGGTCAAATCCAGGACTCAAAGGATTATCACAGCACCTTCACACTATGAAGGAGAGTAAAATGTCACAAGCTCTAGGTCTATGGGTGTGCAGGTGACTGACGGTAGTGGGTTCTCATTCATGAGCAGGACAGGCTGAGAGGAAATAGCTGGTCCTTCCCAGTGCAGCCCAGTAACTGTTGCTCAGGCTGGTGTGCCGGTCTTTAGGAGGAATAAACAAATGCTCCTCTTTTCAAGAGCCTGGAGACAGACAGCATTGTGTTCCATGGGTTGGTGGCTATGTAGCAAGGGAAAGTGAGATACAATTACCAGGGAAGCCCCCAAAGCCAGGTAACCACCAAAGGAAGCAGCCCCTTTGTGGCTCTGGGAGGATGGCCAAGGATGAACCCTTTTTTGGCAGACTACAGCCCAGCAAGAAACTATCTGCGAGCAAGGAGGCTGCCTCCTGCTACTTGTTCTCACTGCACTGACGAACACAAAAGCTAAGGAAAGTTCTTCACAGATCTGCAGGAGAGCACCAGAGAAAAAAAAATAAAAATCTCCTTTACTGTTAATTTTCCTTCCTCATGAAAGCAATCTGCAATGGCCTTAAATTCTGGCTAACTGCTCAGGGGCAAAAGGGGTCAATGGAACACAGTCAATCATATTCTCCTCCCTTGCAAACCTTGCTAAGAGTCATGCAACTCTTGTGAACACCTCAGCTGCGATATGTAATGAAAGCACTTCAAAAGGACGCTGGAACCATTTCGCAGAGAAGAAATAAAATAATTGATTCTCCTTTTACAAGAAGGAGCTGTAACTGGTGTCTGTGATGTTTTGCAGGATATATTGGTGTTAACAGTAAATACTGGTAACGTTGCAGTCCTGTCGCAGGAGTCCCAACGGTCCCTCTGCCCATGCAGGACCCAGCAATTGCGCAATAAGGTAACTGGCATGCTACTCTCCTCAGCTACTCCAGCAGCCCCTCATCACACGTACTTCTCATTTCTCTCTTCAGGCTCTGCTTGGTTATCGGTTAATAGCTTACAGACAGAAAGCTGCAGCGTTAATTACCATCGCTACCCATTGAGGCGAATCAAACCAAAACACTCAGGCTACCTAAAACCCAGAATACTATCTTCAACAATAAGAACAAAATGTAATGTGAAACAAACTGCTAACGGTTTTTGAGCAGGTCTTCCCAGTAATTCAGTCAGAGTCATGGGACAGACTCCGTTTTGGCATAGGAAAGTTGTGCAGATTCCTGTGCGTCCTCATTCCCGTGATGCTTTCCTGGGTGAAGGGCCTCAGGTTGGCAAGTTTGGAGGTCTGTGCTTTACACCAGTCCTTACCAATGCCGGAGAGCCTGCCCTATGGAAAGCAAGGGTGGGACAGCCCCTCAGTGTGCCTAATGAAGCCTCTCTTTTCAAATGCTCGCTACCCATTGAAATGCCCCTGGCTGACATTTCAAATAAATTGTTAAGAATAGGCCAACCGAGGTTATCGATGTTAAACCAAGTGAGCTATATGAGCCATTGCTACAGCTGTGCACTTCTTTGTTTAAAGGGAAATAAACATATTTGACCTTATTAGTCTGGTTCCTCTTCACCTCTGTGAACCTCCCCAGTGCACGGCAGCGACAGACCCTCCTTGAGGAGAGTTTCTACTGCTTGCCACAGAGGCTGGACATGATCTATTCAAATTCAGTTTGAAGGCAATACAATATATTCTCAGACATTCTTAACTTAGCCTTTTAAAGGAGTAGCTTGAAGTTTGATTACTGATCTGCCTTACATGTTTGTTTGGGTGTTTTTCTGGCTATTGGAACACTATTCTATGAAAATATTCTTAAATTCCAAGTATCCATATGTTACACAAATAAGCAATAAAAGGACTTTCCAAAGCAAGACAGTGCTAAGTATTGTGGCTGTAAATCACTGGCTATCAGAACGTCATACCATTATACAATATATCTACTATGAGTCACCCATTAAATAGTGTTCCAGTCAGAAACCTGGCACATGGGGGCTTGGGCTAAGATTAATGTTTTAATATACTTTTAAACCATTTACAGAACAAAATGTACACAGTTGCTCAGAGGGATCCTAGGGTTTTTATGTTACAAGAAAGCAAAACATGAAATTAAACAATGGGAGATATTTTTAACAGCATCTATGTCCATGTCTATGCTATAGCAAAGCAGCCAGCCCAGAATTGGACATTCCGGACAGGAATTAATACAGGTACCTCCGAACATCCTTGAGCCCCATCTGCCACAGTGATTGCTCTCCTGGGGCTGCAGCTTTGAACCCTGCAGCTCCCTGCACCAGGCTGAGCTCCCGCGGGGCTCCTGTGGCACATCCCACACTGTGCACGGGGTGCACAGCGGTAACACCACAGAGGGTGTGAGGCACAGCAAAATGCAGCTTTGTCACCTCCAGCAAGCTTGGTTTCTGAGCTGGGGTTTCTGGAGGGAGGCAGCTTTTCAGGAAGGCGTGGTAAGTATGAGCCTGGCTGCTGGCAGAGGGTTGTCAGAGAGGGACCTCAAGGAGGAGAGAGCAGGGGTGGTCAGGGTAGCCAAAAAGAGTAGTATAGGAACTACTCAACCTGCTCTCCATTTGGGCCAGAAACAGAGTCAGGGTGCTCACAAGGTCTGCTGCCATCTTCTGCCAGCTGCAGGAGGTAATCCCCAGTGAAATGGGGTAAGGGCTTCAGCTACTCCAAGCACCCCTCCTCCACAACTCTGATCCCCTTGCATTTATTACCCTTCTGTTTCAGGCTACTTCTGTTTGGTCTTAAATACCTTCAAGAGGAGCAGGGTGGCTGGGTCATGACTGAAAATGGGCAATAATATAGGTCTGCACAGCAGGCACTGAAAAGCAATAATATAGCACAGGTGGCATTCATCTCACCTAACCTGGATGTCTGACTTCACAGTATAGATGTTGGTTGCTGAAGCAATCCCTGGAGAGGAATAAGCACTCTGCATTTAATTCACCTGACCTGTTTTGGCCAGGTGTGAGGGGGGAGACTGGCCTCCTGGACTCAGGCACAGCTGCCTGCACTGGTAGTTCTGCCATTTAATCAGACAAATCCCAGTGAAGAAAATAGCTGTGGCAGTGTGGTACCAGGGAGATTATTGTGTTTTGGAAACATTATGATACTGTCCTTCTGAGGGCAATTCCTTTTGGAAATGTCCATCCTCTGAGGGATTTTGAAAAATCTACTTTCTGACCAATTCACACTCAAATTTCTCACATTTTAGGTAGATCCTTTTAGAAATACATGCTAAGGAAAACTTGGAGAGGAATGTCAAGTTTAATTTGAATTATCTTGAATGAGTAGTTGCTTCTATAACAGCAAAGTTTCTAAACACAATTGCTTTATATTCCCAGAGAGATATCAAAACCTAAGCTGCTTAAATGTGCTGCTCAAGTGGGAGGCCTTGTGTGGAAAGTGCAGGAACAGTTCATTAGGGGATGCCATGTTTGCACAGTGTAGAACAGAATCAACCAAAAAGGCAACTGTTAGCATTTGCACTTGTTGATCTGACATTTAAGAAGTTGCTACTTGACATTTTTCCATGCCTGTGCTTTTCGGGGCTAATGACATCTCATCTGTTCACCTTTCAGTCTCTCAGATGCATAAGAGACAGTGCAGTTGATAGAAATTTATGGTCACCTAGGTCCCACACTACATTTTTAGGTCATCTTCACTTTCTAGTTACAAACTTCTCCCATGTCTTGAGGAGAACTAAAGGGAAAAATAATAAAAAGCTTCAGTAAAGCATGGAGAATTGAATTAATGTCAGAACTCAATCAAGCACAACTCCACACCAGGAAAGACCAACAGACTTTCAGGGGCTGCTACAGCTCAGTTCTGAGGGTAAAATAAGTACACCTTTCCTGAGTAGCAGTTCTGAAGGCATGTCATGAATTTTAGCGAATCTGGAGTGGATCCACTCATTTTGCACACACAAGCAGTGTGTATTTGCTATGACAAGCTCGCATAAAAACCCCGGTGGCTGCACATGGCCACCGTGGCCAGACAGGAGAATTGCAGTCGATGACAGCAAGACCCAGGATGCTGAGAGTTTGTCAGTTTTGAAAACAGCTGTCCTGGGAGGGCTTACTTATCATTGCCACAACGGCAGAGCTTCAGGGTCCAGAGGCGGTGCAGATGCATAATGATAAGACAGAATGACAGGTTAAATCGGACTTTTCACAGAGACATTTAAATCTGCAATTTGGCCTCTGTGCCAGACATTTGGCCTCCATCCTTACTGCGGCTAAGCATGCAGGTACCGCTCATCCGAGCAGAAAAGATGCAACCTGAAAACCTGGGAACAAGCCCCAGGACCTGATGCCTTCAGCTTTGGGACAACAATGCATTTTGCAGTACAAAGTCCTTTCTGGAATCACAGTTCTAGAGGAAATGGCACTCTGCCTCCTATATAAGAGGCTGAGTGTTGGGATCGCACTGCTGAAATACCATCCACAGGATCTGATAGAGCCTGGATTATTTTGACATGAAATACCTGGGGACTGGTCTACATGAAAGCTATCATCCCTCCCTTCGTGGTGCTGCAACAGTTTTGAGAAACCTGAGCCTACTAATTGACACTGCTTTAAAAGAAGAGCAAACAACTGAAATGTAGACAGAATAATTCCTGAGGAAATATGAGGAAACCTGTCCCAAAATAAATACTTATTCTTAGACTCTCAAACCTCTTTTTTTCCCCTTCTGATGGCAGCTGTTAATTTGGTGGTGCCTTGAGAAAGTAACCATAATAATGTTGAGAAAGCTCAGATCTTTCTGAGAGATGGTGACTGACTGCCTTCTTTGCAGCCCACATTCAGTTGTTCCACATTAACCACAAATACTCTTCACAGAAGTGTCATTTATGAATGCTGTGAATGCCCTTTAATCATCCATACTTCCTATTCTGGGCATGGCATGCCACATCAGATCAGTGAATCTGACACCACCAGGATTACATGGTGCTTTGTTTCCTCCATTACTCTGAGATTTTTGAGAATATAAACAAGAATATAAAGACCTTGGGAAAAATGATGGGAATTACTGCTCTGTTTCATGCCATTTAGACCCTGACAGATCTGTCTTAAAATGAATGCAGATATTATTCCAGCCTGAAAATTTCTGAGAATTCTTTGAATATTGGCTGGTTCTGGATTCGCAACGTCCTTAGTCTACATTAATCTCATTGAACCTCATGGGAGGAGACTTGATCTTTCCTAGGATGGAAGAAGATATTCTGGTTTACATCTGAATTACTGCAGTGTTATGCCAGTGCAACCCAGTGATTTCAATGAGGGTAAAACTGGTACAGCACAGCCCTGGCACTGCCCATGAGCTTACTGTTGGCAGAAACTTCATTTGCAAATGGTTCGCCAGTATAAAACATCCTCATCCTCCTGAAGGTGAACACACATTCCTGAACCAAAGTCACAGTCATTCTCTGCCTCCAAGGAAGGTTGCACTGCCCTTTGCTCACAGGGGCAAGACACTGCCAGTGATCCTGCGCCAGCTGTGCCTGGGTGCCGGACCTGCAGAGCAGGAGATCCTGTCCCTGTGCATCCTGCACAAGTACTGCCTCATTTTCCTTGTCCCTGCGGCTTAGCAATACTGGACAGGACTGGTGAGGGGTTGTCTAGACAGCAAGTGCTGTTAGGAAGCAGAGAATTATACCCCGAGAAGTGCAATTCTGCTGATACTAGAGAAATGCAATGGCAGCAGGAGGGACTGTCCTCTCCATGTGTCAGTCCTGTTTTGTGGATGAGGGCAGAGGCAGACAGAGCAGGAATTTCCATTCCCTGTCACCTCCTGAGGTGACCCCCACTGTAAACATGTGCACATCAGGCACTGTGCTTGCCTGCACCTCTCAGGCTCAGCCATCACACCTATGAACCTCAGAAATGTTATATGGTGCTTTGTAGTCCAATTCAGAAATGCTCCTTAGCTGGGACACTTTCTCTCCAAACCTGAGCATTAGAGCCAAGCCTTCCTGTTCTCCCTTTCTTTCTATTGATTTCCCAATTACCACTGACATCCTTTGCGTGTAAAAAAAACCAAATAAAAAAGTAAATGGATCTTAAAAAGATGTTAGTGACCACACTGGTTCCTGTTTCAAAAGACAGTTTGTGACTCCTCTGTCCCGGTATAGAATTGGCTATGTCAGGAAAGAACTTGTGCCACTCAAATGCCTGCTCTTCTCTGCTTTACTGGTGAAAGCTAATGACAAGACAGATATCTGTCACAGGGGAAATAGGAGGGATGGGAGATGAAAGGTTGGCTTCATCAAACTGCTCAGGGGAAGGAAAACAAATGCGATTTGCGTATTTATTTGTAGATGACAAAAATTATTCTGGGGTACCTACAAGGTAAAAGCACAGCCTCAGTCCTTTGCTTGTAAATGATGAATTAAAGGCTTTGGTTCACTCTCCCACAACAGGCACTTTTGCTCCCTGTTTTACTTTGGAGCTGAACAAAAAATGCCAGTTTCACCACTGAACATGCTGTGGTGAGACACAAAGCTGATGGAAACCCTTTGACTTCAGTGGCACGGGTGTAACTGGAGACTGACTTTGGCCCTCTTCGACCTACATAAAAGCAAGTAATACATTTTATTCTCTCCGGGCCATCTGTGCTGAGCCAGTTTGTCCTAGTGAAGTCAATGCACAAATATCACAGAATCATAGAATGCTTTGGGTTGGAAGGGACCTTTAGAGGTCATCTAGCCCAACTCCCCTGCAATAAGCAGGGACATCTTTAACTAGATCATAAAATAATCTGCAAATACACAACATTTTCACAACTTGTAAATTCACAAATATACACTGGGCCCAAACCTTATTCCTATATCTGAGACAGCAGAAGGGCAATGTTTTAAACAGCCAGTTGAACCCTTCATTAGACAAAGGGCTCCTAGGCAAGATTATGACAGGTTTCACAAAAACACTGACCCTCTTTTACCGTAGAAGGCACACGAGAAGACTCAGGAGACATGACCACTAGGAATTGGCTAGTAATTCTCTGCTAGATCTCTGTTCTTTGATTATTTATGATACTCTAGAATAGCTTTGAGTCACCTCTTTGGGGCTAAACTGGCTGCGTTGGCCCCTGTAAGTAATCCAGTGGAAACAGGATGGAGGAACAGATGTACTAAGATGAAAGACTTTGGAGATGCTTTGAGAGTGACAGAAAAGCTCTGGAAATAGTTACTTTAATAAAGAATCAAATTAATTTAACAAGAATGGAGCCTCCTGAAGCTCTACCCCGAGCATAATACATGAAACAACTCAGAGGATCAAAGTGCCCTTCTCCTTCATGGAATTCCACTTTTGCTGCTTCCAGTGGAGGCTGCACTGTGAGGACTGCTGGGACTACTGAGGCAAACACAAGTCACACGGGGCAGCATTTTTGCCGTTCTTCTTCACTGGTATCAGCTATGGGCCCCTCATTTGAGAAAAATATGTTTTAACACACACACACACACACACACACACACACACCAGCTCTGCCAGGCTACATCAGAAGGAATCGAAAGCAACAAGAGATGAGGAAGGTAACATATGGTAAAAAGACCTAAAATTAACACTGTTCCTGAAATGCTGTGAATCTCCTTTGTTTTCTTGGCTCTAATTCCCTGTCTAATCCTTTGAGAATAGGGGAAGTCAACAGTATCGTAACCCCGTAAATCACAGTAACCACCCTTTATACACTCTTCATCTTCCCACACAGCTCAACTTTGTATTTGCACTTTTTTACAGCAATAGGGAGGAAAAACTAATATATTTGGACAGTCAGGACTTTCACTTGAATTAGTCAATGATGAGATAATTTATAGTGTTCTAGTGTCCATGAGGATACTAATTTTTTTAATATTACTACTACCATGGCCTTGTTTTAAAGACTGTACTGCTAGTGGACACCAGCTTCTCTTGGTCTCACTAGTAATGCTTAGTGGGAAGCAGCTTAGTGGTTTCTCCTGAAGGCTTGCTTCTTACCAAGAGATGGGCTTCAGGCAGTACAGATAGACCTAGTGCCCTTTGTATCCCACCTCATGCCCACAGTGACAGTAACTTTTCAGTGAGAGTGAAATGCTTGTGCTGCTGGCCCTGCTAGAGGCAGAGATTGCATGCTGCACCACCAGCTAGAGTGGTAAACCCTGGGTCTTTAGAGTATATCTACATCTACACGAGGAGGCAAGAATAGGCTTCAGTGTATCATACTCCATGTCCAAAGCACTTTCCACCTCAGCAAGAGCTGAGTTACAGGTAGTGCTAATGGAAAGGACAGCGTCAGGCTCAGCCCAGCCCGCACCAAATCTGTCCTTGTTAAAAAAATGAGATCACGCTGCTTGTAATAAAAGATGGATTGCTTTGGGTTCTCCCTGACCAGCTCTGCTGCTGTAACCGTGCAAGAGGGGGTACAAATTGTTAAACATTAAGGCTTAAATAAGCTGTGTGGCAGAGAGCCATAGATTTTACAGCGATATTAGAGCATGCCTGAATGGATGCTGGGTCCTTACTCTCCGATATACCATGGCCAAGCATGAGAGGCCACACAGGGCTCCCAGGAGCTCCCAGTGGAGCACTGGCCCTTGCTATGAACTCTACGAAACTGCAATTAAAATTGAAACTTTCATATCATACAATGCCAGAAGAAAAGGAGAAACGAGTACATGAAAAGTGAAGAGGCTACAGAAGAGCCTGGAGAAAGAAGAGAACAGACATTATCTCCACTAGAACAGGAAAGTGGTAAAAATGCAGTAAGATCTCTTAAAGCTTTTCTGGATGAGTTTCCAATTACTGAACAATTACTGATTTGTGACCAAACTTAGTTCCATCTACAAACATATTTATATTGGTGCCCATGGAGCTGATCAATTATTCAGTTTCTCATTAGCAGAGCTATCCCTCCAGTCATTAGCTGTGTATTCCTTTACCCCCATCAGAATTGAGTATTAAAATTACTAGTCTTGTGGAATACAAAAAAATGAAGAATACAGATCTGATGTGCAAGACTATATTAAAAGATTAGGCAGCAAGAGTTTTATTTATATTTCCATGGTTTTTAATGGAGAACATAATGTGCTGTTCACAGATCACCCTTCTTCTGTGGGTCAGTCTCATTTAAGAAGGTGATAGAACATACCCCTTCCTATAAAATCTGTTCCAGTAACAGCATAATTAATGCAGTTGCTACTTTAGATACAACATGCAAAAAATTAGCTCATGTAACATTTTTCAATATATGTAAATAAACGTTCATACATGTGTCCTGGTTTGTTGGGGTTTTTTTTGTTCAAGTGTCTCTGAACCTTTTTCATTGCTTCTTTGCTTCTTGTATGGCCACCTGAGCTCACATCTTTCTCTTCCATCATTTCAGATCCAGAAAAATGAGAGAGAAAGAGACAGAGGGAGAAAATTATAAAACCAGAAAGCAGGAAAAAAAGGAGTTAAAAAAAACAAATTAAGATACATTGAAAAAGTGGCTTGACTTACCATTTTACATGAGCAGAATGATTATCAAAGGGTTTAACTTTGTGCAGCAAACTATACGCGAGTAAGGATGCAGTACGACCTCTCCTCATGTAAACGATGCTTTGGATTGTTTCACATCTTTTCTGTCTGGATACAGGGAGAATGTGGGTGTCTTGGTGTTAGGGATGAATTTCCTCTCTTGCTCCTCCTGTCTTTTCTCTTTGTTATTTAATAAAACCTTCTTTCTTCTTTCAAAATTGCATGGATTTGTTGATATCTTCATAAATATGTATTCACTGTAAGTATTTTCCCACAGCATTGCATATTTAAAATCTATTGTGAAACTTTATGCAGGAAAAAAAAAATCAGGAGCTACTGGGGTGGAAGCACATTTATTATTTCACAGAATAGATACCACCAACTTCATCTCTGTATATGGCCATTACATACGGGAGATCTGTGACTCTGAAAATCTTTCTAGACTCTTCAGTATTTCTGTATATATTGCAGGTAGAAGCCACACACACGAGCCTGTGAAGCTCAGAAGAAGCACAGGTGGAAAGTAGATAAATGCAGCAAACTACAGAAAGTCAGAAATAGTCACCTTAAAATGGACTTAATAAAACAGAGGGTGCAGTAGGGATAGAAAAAAACCCCAGGCTTTATAAGCCTTCATTTGCTCTGTTAATCAGCATTAAAATGAAAGTATTATGGCAATCTACCTGGTGGAATAAGTAAATTTTTGCATAAATTCTTCAAATCTTCATATGCTCCTATGGACACTATATGTAATTTCATCATGTGTTAAAAACTTAGCCCTGGCCGTTCATTTTCTTTTCCCAGTCATGTATTTACAAGTTTATTAAGTTATTAAAATAACAGAATACGCTTTATAGTAATGTTGGGAGACTTTGAACATATTAGCAGGTCATCACCTCACCTCTTTTTTTTTCTGATTTCTCTTTTAAGGAAGGGAAATCTAGAAAGTGGGGAAAGACCAATTAGTGAGTGTACCCTCATCCTGTACTTGGCTGCAGAACAAAAACGGGAGACTCCAGGTCTTCTAACCGCAAGTTTTGTACCTTGCCTCTAGACAGCAATTCACTGCTGAGCTAAAGGCATGAAAAAGTGATTTGGAAGAAGAAAGGGCTTTGTTCGTCAAAGCTTGTACTTAGCTAACTAGCTGCAGCTAGGTTTGCTACACAGCTGTATTCGGTAACGTCAGTGGAAGGGCGCCGGCTTGGGCAATTTCCATGCCTGTATTCAGCACTAAGGGTTCTCTTCATAGTTTGGCCTGAGACCTGAAAGCTGAGTGTGGACATGAACCTCTGCACTGCTCTGGGGCTCCACAGACTCCAAAGGTAGACACTTATGTAATTTCTATACTGTCTGTTGCCATAGCAACAGAGGTTGGGGTTTTCATCAAGTGATGCTCAGTGTGCCGGTACCCATCCTGTGGCTATGTGGCTCTACCGAAGCCTCTGAGAGCTTTGTCATTGACTTCACTGGGGTCAAGATTTCACTCCAAATAAAGATCCAGCCCAAAGGCACTAGATACAGCTTTTTAATGAAATCTTAGAGCACAAGAGTCCTTGCTGCAGCCTCAACTTTTAGTTTAAAGCACTTCACTTCAGATAATTTACTTCTGCTGTCAGGAAGTACCACTCTTAACCCTGAGGTAATGATCTTGCTTCAGTTTAGGTGCCTAATATCATGTGCCAGCTTTTTATCTTCAAATATCAAGTGTATTTTCACTGCATCTCTTTCACAGGCTACGTAGGTATGATGCTATGCAGTAAGGAGAAACAAAATGTGTGATTTTTTAATTACTCTTCTGCTCTTCTATTTTTTAATCTCCAGATGGTCCCTGGAACTGGTGATGTTTTCTTTAGTCTATATATTTCCTGCTTTAATTATCTTACTTAACCAGCACACGTTTGAGAGACACACACGTGATCAGATAATATCAGGTGCTAATGTTTAATTGCTTTCACAAAATTAGAAGCAGATAAATGGTTGAACCGTAATTGAACGATCTTATTAGAAGACAAGCTGATTGGTGTTGTGACATAACTTGAGAGATTCCCAGGCTTGCATTAATTTCGTATCAGCCGGGGCTGCTGTGACGATGGCAAGCACAACGTGGTTGCTCTGTTAGAGAGCAAGATCCGAGTGGGGTGACTGAGATCTGCCATACATCAGCATTTGTGACAGTTGTGTCGCTATCTAAGAGCAGAGAAGCAAGCTATTCCTTTGATTTACCACCTCCCAAGAAAAAAAATGCAGCAAACAGTCCTTTCAGGGGGATTTCGAAAAAAAGACGTATCCCTCTCCAACCCAGCCCCTTCCCAGCATGTGCGTCTGTGAGAAAGGACAAGTGGCCACCAAGAGCACTGGTTGCTTCGGGGGCGTTGTTGGGAAATGCCAGGTAGGTAGTGCCAAGAGCAGTGGGGATCTGACACACATTTATATGGATGGGCTGGCTGAAGCAAGTCCGAGCCTTCTACCTCTTGTACCAAATTCAAGTATTTTTATTGCTTGTTGAAAGATCTGAACGAAGTTGAGTGAAATTCTCAGAATCTGCACCCTGTTTTACCAGATGGCTGCCATTAACCAGTGAATGGGAATGTCTGGTTTTGGCGTGGGTGTAGTAATTTTACCTCGGTGTTAAGATGGAGAGGAGTCATGCAGTACTTACGGGATCCCTTTTTACAAGGCCTGGGTTAGGCACAACAGCAATGAGGTGGGCAATTGTAAACACGGAGTTCAGCACATAAGAAAAAAACAAATTCTTATGCAGTGTTATCCTTTGGCAGCTGAGGCTCCTGAAAAATATGTAGCACACGTTGTAAATTAGTATTTTTCTTCTGATGTCACTTTAACAAGCTCTTTCTGGCAACAGTCTCTCAAGAATGCCTTTTGGCAAGGCGTAATCAGAATGCCTTGCACTGCAGCCATAACCTCTGACAAATTTTTGGTTTTGTTTTTACACCTGTTTAGTACCACATGCTTTTTAGACCATGTTGTAAAGAGCCATCCAGCTACATTCTCAGACCTTGATGCCTTTCTTTATTTTATGGCAATCAAGATATTAAGTGGTGAAGCAGAACCCTGAGAATTTAGATGCGCATGATACAACTAATGAACATCAGGAATAGTGCTTTATAAGTAGCTGTTCCCTGGAGATTCGATTTCTCAAATATTCAGATGAAAATATTTGCTACTTTAGGAATTAGTGGTGAGACATGATGGGAACTTTGGGCAGGAATCCCCTCAAATTACAGGGGGATTTGGGTTGGTATCCTGCATGTTTTTAACTGCAGCTGAGATGCCAAACTAGAAGAGGTTGTTTTCCTGCTCAGAAGGAGCAACAACCTTTTTCTGAAGGGCTAATTTTGGGGAGGGTAGGATTCCTGCTATTGCAGGTAGCAGAATTTCACAAAAAAAGTTCACAGGATTCTTGTGCAACCAAATCATGACTGTGGTTTCATACCTGAACTGTCTCCCCTTTCTAATTCATACCCAAATCCTCATGGCACCTCCCCAGCTACCCCTGACTCAGAGAACAAGGCCCCTGCAGCGTTTCATGCCCCGGAGCACAGCCCAGAGCTGGCAGGAGGTGATTGCAGGAAGGCAATCATGGAATTTTTAGATAACACCTCGATGTCTGTATTCAGTGATCACTGAGAGCAAGCAGGCAGAACGGACAGGTAAAAACCAGCTAAGAGCAAATATCACTGTCTCACTGAGGCAAGCCTCCCCCTCGGCAAGAGGAGTCTTTTGCAGTCTGGAACGGAGCACAGGCTGTGATGTTCCGATGCTCTGCATGTGGAGGCTAGCACAGAACGCACTTTCTTTAAAAACAGAGAACCTAATATAACCAACTGAACTCTTTTCTGCTTATTTTGCTTGTTTGTTTGTTTATTTGTTTTCCTCTTTTAGCCCCTTGGACACCTGCCACTTATTCTTAGTTCTCCTTACACCTGTTTTCTGAGTCATTGGATGGAATTTGTCCTTCAGCTTGAGGTCATCTTTCTGGTTACGGTCATCATCACCATGTAATGCTCATCAGTTTTGTTGACCTCCCTATTTACCAAGACACCTTCTCTGGTTCAGGATGTCTGTGAGATGCAGGTCCCGGGGGCTAGGAATGAGAGTATCACTTGCCCTGATTTTGTATTCTTCCTTTAGCATCATCTATTGGCGGCTGTTGAGCACAGATATGGGGCTAGGCACTCTTTCGGTTTCATCCACTATAGGACAGGGTATTGGGCAAAACAGATGGTTCTTTGGAGCTATTTTTCCTACGCTGTGTTCTTGTGCTTACTCCATCTGTATTTGCCCCCATCACAAACCCAACCTCATGTTCCTTTTCTCCTCCTAAGCTCTGGTGGTATTTGTCCAGTCCTGATTCTTCCTTTCTCCCCATTCTCCATCACTATACTTTGCCTATGAGCCCACTTTTCTTGGGACACTATCATGTGCCCATCTCCCTCTGTCTTTCTCTTGCAGTCCTGGGAACAGGACTGGTGCAATGCCAATCCTGTTCCCAAGAAATAAAATTTTCACCTCATGGCCACAGAGATGCAGACACTTGTCTCTCCAGCTGCCTCTCTACATGACTACCAGTACAGAGAGACAGTCTTCTGTGATAATCTCTGCCAGGTACTGGTACCTCCACTCTCATTCCTGTCCTTCCTCACTGCTCCACTTGACTTCTGCCAGTCTTACTCCTCTATTAAATTGGACTGTCCTTTGCTGCATGTTGCTTTCATCTGCTGTCCAAGCTCCTTTCCCTGCCTGCTTTCCTCTCTTAGTTCTACTCCTGCATTGCTCTTCTACTTTCCTCTCTGTATTCCCCACCTTTTTTACTTGACTCCAGCTTTCATGTTAAAGACCCGTCTGGATCATTAAGGATGTATTTCCATACCCTCACTTTTTAATTTGACCTTCAGTGTTTGCCATCAAAATGGCATCAGCACCTGCCTGACTCAGTCCACACTGAGAGGAGAGCTTTCTAGCAAAACCAAAGTCCTTACTTGATTCATCCTTTCTGCTGGTTTTGACAATCATCTGTAATCTTCTCCTTCTATGACCTCTCTTAGCTCTCTTCCTGGCCCTTTTCCTAATTTCCTAATCATTCCTTTGTGGTGTTTTTGAAGGCTCCTTGTCACCCCCCTCCCCTGCATCTTTCTGTATGCTCCCTACTCTGCTTCATTAATCAGTATGGAAGAAGGCATCACTAAGCCAGTTATCACAGTCTGAAACTTGTGAGGTTTTTGTGTCACTATGCCTCTATCAGTTGTGTCTCTTTCTCATGGCTCCCCTGTGCTTCACATTTATCCCACATTTCCCTTGACAGAGGTAGATCCTCCTATCTGCTTGCAGAGTCACCCTTACTTTTGAGTTCCTATCTCCACTTCTCCATTGCATCTAGGATATTTCGACTTCCAAGGAGCTTTTAGCATTATTTTCTTCATAGATCTGTGCTGTGCATCTGCCATTTCTTCTCATTCATGAGTACCAAGAACACTGATTTTCACCCCCAGCCAGTTATTTCCATCTCCTACCCACTTATTTAATTTTCAAATTATTTTCATGCTTTCTACCTGCTCTCTCTTACCCCTGGGGGAAAAATCCCAATAAACTTCCACAAATCATCCTTCTACCCATTATCCTTCTTCAACTCCCTTTAAAAGCCTTGGCAACAATTAGACTGCAGGTGCATTCACAACACAACATCTTTTATTCTGGCAAATCCAGACTATTGTACTCCCCATCTGTCTTTACACAAATGTCTTTGTTTTGATAATTCAAATGGAAGTGATTTGGAGCTAGGAGTCCATTCTTTCTTTTGTGTTTTAACATATAAGATAATGGTGTATGTTTGCCATTATAAAAAATATTGCAGCAATGTGACGATGCATGTAGCTGTTAGACACTCTATGAAAACCCTGTCTCCGGTTATGAGCTAGCATTGCTTAGTGATGCTCATTACTACAGATTCAGTATTCCCTTCTGAAAGTACAGCAACATCTGTGATGCCAGATCATTATGAATCTTGATACCCAAAACTGGAGGGAAAATAAATCTCTGCCAGGAAAAAATTATATGTGGGAAACAGCAATCTCTGCAAGCTGTTTATTGCTGCCTCTGCAGTCAAAGGCTATTAAACAGCCCCGAAACAATCTCTTGCTATCTGATTGACTGTTTGATTGACAGCTTGCCTTCTATTGAAGGTCAAATAATCTATTGCTGTCATAGCCAGATGATAGAAAACAACCAAAGGTAACATGAACCCTGCTCCCATACAGCTTTATTCTCACTTTCTTATGGTTGTGGTTTGGTTTCCTCTTTGTCCTCCCATTTTGCAGTGCTTTGTTTTAATTCCTTTCTCTACTTCTTCCTGTAACCTTTGTGTCACGTATTAGTCATGGAAGGGGAAGGAGAAGCGGAGGAGGAAAGAGAGGCGGAGGTGTGTTACTGTCTGGGAGGCTGCTGCAAAGATGAGTCTTTCAGCATGGCCTGGGACCGGTCAGGGTCATGCGTTGTCCATGACTCAGAGCCAGGAGTGAGTCAGACAGCCTGATCCTGGCTCACGCGCTGAAAGGAATCACCTTCTTGGTCCATTTGGGGCAGTCAGTTTAACCAGATCCTGTCTTTACTGTCCCAAAGAACTTGGAAGCCTGGGTATGCAATTCCAAATCAGAATAAACTGTGCTCTTCCCAGTTTTCTCAAAGCATTAGTGTGGCTGTGGTTTTGTGCTCTTTATCTTTACATAGATGGGAAGGGAATTAATCAGTTTATTGGGCAGAGTTTCTAGCTACCTCTGTATCTTATTACTGCACGTTATCATGGTCACTCATCAAACCACCTCTCTGGAAATTAGCAGAATTTACAACCTGTGGTTTGGATCCACCTATTTTGAGCTTTTAATCTTATAGTCTATGCAAAGCCCAACAATTTCGTTTTCCTGTTTCCTAGACTCACTCTTCGCGGTGGTGATGTCGGGGGCTTGTTCTTTTACTACCCTTCCTGTCTGACAATTGAGGCACAGACATCTAACGGTACAGCCCTAAGACATATGCCACTTATTCTGGCCTCTCCATTTACTATGCCTACCCTTTGCCAGCCTATATGGACACCCTCACCCACGGTGCACCTTTCCAGGGAACAGCAGCAGATAAAGTAACCAGGCAGAAGCTTCACATAATGTTACTAAGAAAACTAGTAAAAAATTATTAAGAAATTTAGAAGGCACACAACCTGAAAATATTCATAGATATGTAGTACATATAGATCAAAACTGGGACTAGAAATAGGCTAAGGTACCTCATGTAAGATTTAGATTAAATAATGCAAGGACTCTGAGGCTAGAACTGACTTAATCACTGGCACAAAGCATCTGGGGTTTTATGGAGCACCTTTCATTGCAGATTTTTAGAGCAAGGCATCCATTCCTTGAGCACTAGGGATGGAAGTTCTCTTTATTCCCCAATTTATGCAATTACTATGTGTGTGTAAGCTGGAATTTTGTGTTTGCTGTGTACTGATGAATTCTACAAATCTTCATATGTGTATTTGTAGCCAAAAAAACACATCTCAGCAGAAATTCAGATAATGAAGCTGATGATACCTCACAATCCAGCATGTAAAGTTTGTCACATTGCATTGAAGTTTTTCATATATGCTGCAGAACATTACATCTACCAATTCCAAGACACTTAACAAATGCCAGTTAGTTTAGACACATAAAAACTCTGTACTAAAAGAGACATAGTAAATATTTAAAACTAAATGGTCATGATAGAAAATGCACTGGGTGTACTTCATTACGATTCCTTGGCCTTACAGGTGACAAAAAGGAATAGCTGAATGCTTACAGAAATACCCTTTGTTTTAAGTTAGGGCTGCAAGACAAAGGAATAGAAAAAATGACCATTTTTCCCCTTTTGAGACTTGGAAATTTCAGTGGGGAAAAACTGCTTTGGAAGATAAAGGTACTACAGAAAATGAATCCTGGTCTTTTTGAAAATAAGGCATACATACATTCATGATTTGGCATGAGTGGGAGGGTGTTAATTTAGAACCTGCTCATAATTCACGGTTACTATTTCAGTCATTAAGATCTGAAAAAAAACCCACGTGATATATTTGTTAAATTTGAGTTGGGAGATTTGGGGCTTATTTTTGGCTTTCATTGTTCTAGAAACATCAACTAAATAGAAAGAATGATAAATTCTGACCTGTATACAAAAGTCATGCTCTTTATCTGTCTGCTGGCAAGAAAATTAATCCCTAGAAGTAGTCCACACTTCTGGAATGCAAGTATGTCTTTTAGCTACTGAAATAGATTACACAAAATAATATAATAGATCTTTCTATGAGGATGATGATAAAGAAACAAAAAATTGTATTTTGGATGCTTATCAAGGGCTCAAATCTGTTGACATTCATGTACAAGGAAGCTTACTAATACTCTCACATGGGCCTATTTGTGTTCTGGCATAATTTTAGTTTGAGATAATTTCTTGCAAGCTAAATTATAATCTTGAAAAAGTGCACTCTTACAATGACAATGGTGACGGACTTTTAATTACTACAGGTTGCCATTTTTGTGCAACTATTCTTTCTTAAACTCTGTAAAGAAGCTTGTGAAGAAAA
Source organism: Egretta garzetta (assembly GCF_000687185.1). Taxonomy (NCBI): domain Eukaryota; kingdom Metazoa; phylum Chordata; class Aves; order Pelecaniformes; family Ardeidae; genus Egretta; species Egretta garzetta. The sequence goes on from NW_009258383.1 coordinate 3,530,820, forward strand.
AAAGATTTTTTTTGTTTTTTTCTTGTATTCTTGACCCCTCAAAGAATATGGCATTCTTTTAAGAGTTTGGTTTTTTTCTGTATTCTTGAATGAGGTCGGGTTTTTTGGCAATAAAAGTCCATCAGGTTATAACTCTGTGCATTATTTATTCAGAAGCATTTGTATTTTTTCTTATATTACTCTCACTTTGGTTCCCAGTGTGCACTGTGGGGAACAGTCCTTTGTATCCTTGGAAACCCTTATCCAGGTAAAGTTGAAAAACTACCTGGCCTTTTAGATTACCTTGCAGTTATCTCCAGATATCACCCATTGATGGTGAGCAATTCCCTGTCTCTGGTCATGAACTGATGGTCTGGCTATCTGCTTACAAGTAACTGAGGCACCTTTCCCGAAATCAGTATGATACCATCCCGTTTGGATAATTATACTGGATGTATCATTTGGTTTCATCAAAGTATCTGCGAATGGATATTACAACCCTGATTTTCTGTGTGCTATCAGTCCAGGAAGTTTGCGGATTATAGTAATGTTATGGAAGTGAAATACCTTAAAAAGATTGCTTAAGAGCTAGAAGAATATAGCTTATGCAAGTCATAGCTCTGGACATACAATAGCTCAGGATCTTGTCCAGTGTTTATTCTTGAATATTTTCCCTTTTGATGCCTTTGATGTCTTCTACTGCTTACCATTTCCCTGAGCTGAAAACCAAAGTCTGCTCCCAGACAGCCCTTCACTACTGGTTGCAACTGAAGCTGTGGCTACGTGTCTGAAGGCAAATCTGAGCTCCCCCTGCTCCTTCGCTGCAGACACATTATAATAAACAGTGTGCAGACAGGTTCACTAAAGGACAAAATTTAAATGCTCTAGTTAAGATGCCATACAGTAGCTGCAATGCTTTCAGTGAATATCAATTTAGTCTCCTTTAAAGTTTGGATGCAGCACCTTACTGTTTCTCCTTTTAATGATGATGACAGGCTACACACTAGTGTCAGATTCACACTTAGTGCTGAGTCCTGTAAGCACCTACTCAAGTCAATAGCTCAGTCCTTCAGCACTGGACGAAGGGGCTCCTGTGCTTCAGGAGCTGGGGGCTCCAAGCTACTGCCCCGTGCAGTCACTGCTCCTGCCAGGGCCTGGATGTGCCCTTCAAGGAACAACAGGCAGCTGGTAAACGAAGGGCCTTACCACATCCCCAGTTACACCATTTCCCTATGGGCTGCACTTTTACAGCAGTCTTGATAAATATAATAGCATGATTTTGGCTACACACCACTGGGAGATGTCCCACTGGTGAGACAACCCTGTGCTGAGACTTTTTTACCAGGGTTATATAAAAGGGCACTCAGAAGAGCTCTTTCTCACTGCCATGTCCCCTTCCAAGCTTTTCTTTGGTTACCACTTGAGATCCCTCAGGGAAAGAAGAGAGAGCATATGTAAGAAACACTTACTTGAAATAGAAGAAAATTGCCAAGGAAATCAACAGGGATGTTATAGACAAAGCATGGCCAACGATCGCCATATAATAAAGTATGAACGCCATCTGCAATTTAACAAAAAAAAGGAAGTCAAACATGAACAATTTGTAGGCACTCAGGTTTTTTTCTCATTGAAGAATCAACAAAATCAACCTCCCATTTTGTATTTCTTTTATTTCAAAGGTTCTTTTTCAATACACATTTAATATCAGCAATCTATTAAATAGCATGACTCATGGTCTAAAGATGAGATAAGTGAAGTTACATGAGTCGATCTTTTTCTGCTGCACTGAAGTAACTGGTGAGATCCCTGCTCCCACTATGCATCGCTAACTTTTCCGAGCTCTAGGAGAGCACAGCAGACATAACGCATTCAGATTTTCAAAAAGTCCATGACAAGTTTCCACACCAAAAAAAAAAAAAAAATTAAAGAAAATAGGCTGCCACAGGATTGGTAGAAAGCTTTTATGGTTTGAAAACAGCTTAAACAACAGGGAACAAAACTTAATGGTCACTTTTGGAGATGAGTTAGTGTTAGGTACCCTCTGGTCTGGTATCAGAGCTGTGGTTTTGTTCAGCATTTTCATCAGTGAACTGATGCAGAGAAATCTCTACGTTTCCAGGTGATCATTAGGTCTTCCAGATAATAGCGAGGGACTGCACAAGGGCCTCACATAACTGAGGGGACAAAAGGTCTAAACCCTGAGTATGCAATGCTGAACTCAGAACTAGAAACCAAACTCAGGAAGGAGATCTTGGAGTCATCCTGGCCAGTTCTCTAAATCATTGGCTTACTGTGTAATGACAGTCAAAAAGTCAACAAAATTTTGGATATCATCAGGAAAGGCACTGAGGATAGAACATCATTACGCCTCTGTTTAAAATGTACATTGTGCATCTTAAATGCATGTGTGTTTCTAGTCTCCACACCTTATGGACATGGCAGAGCTAGGAAAGGTACAAAGAAGGCAACTAAAATAACTGAGGCAGAGTAGCTGTGCTATGACAAGTGGGTACAAATGCTGGGATTCTCCCCTTTGGAGAGAAGAAGTCAGAGGGGACTTATGGTTAAGGCTTACAGAGTCATAAAAGCAACAGATGAGATGAAAATTATCCTCAACTCCTACCACACTACAACAGCACACCCTGAGACAAATTCTTGCTACTGGGCAACTAGACGGTCTTCCAGACTAGTATCAGTGAAACCTAAGACAGGCCTATCCATGTTTTGTACGCCAATAGTGAAACAGAATCGCACGACAGCACCTGGACTGCAGAATGCTGTGATATTTAAATGTCATACTTTGGTCTCAGCCAAGCTCTTAAGCATCATCGAGCTGTCAGAATACTGCAGGAGGCTAAATGGCATGCCAGGCTTCACCATTGCCTTCTTTACTAAAAGTACTAACATAGGATCAGCCTGTCCTGAAAAAAACACTAGCTAGGAGGCCTTAGTTCCTCCGCGGGGTTTATTTCTTTTCAGCTCCACTCCATTCATTTCTCTTGTTACGCATGAGCAATTTTCCTTTTTTTGACAATTAAATGAACTGTTTTCTGCAGCCCTAAGTTTTGCCACTCCCATTTTTTGGTGTTTCCAAGTAATTTTAAACTTCAATTTGAAAACAAATATGAATAAAATTCAGAAAACAAAGCCATTCCTCTTAGAAAAGGTGCACATCTTATCTAATTTGTTCTTCAGTCGACAGCTTTGGAATCATCTCCTGCTTTCATTAACCTAAAGTGGTAGTGGCCTGATTCAGATTTAAACCAGTCACATTTACACCATCTTGACGATGTAGAACAGACATGATCTGAGTGTAAATATCATTCACCAAGTTATGCAAATCTATGCATATATACTGCAAATATCCTAGGTCTCCTAGTTTTCCTTCACAAAGACTAACCACAACATTGCTAGTGAGTGCAAACACTTGACAACTTGTTCTGAGAGCACCAGCAACCCCAGAGAGGGAAGACCAGAGTGCAGAGAAAATAAGGCAACTTGCTGAAAATAGAATAGTGGGAGAGGTTTTTACCTGTGTGCATGTGACATTTCTTCCACTCCATACTACGTGGTTGCTATGTTTTTTCATGATATTACATTGATATAATTTTTAAGCCTGAATTTAATTTACATGAACTGTTCAAATATACATTGTTTTGCTGCCTGTCCTGTATACAACCCTTAGCCTGAAGCAGCTAGAGGAAAGGCTTCCAGATAGCTGCATCAAGTCTGTGTGCACCCCAGAGGACTCTTGGTTATTCAAGCTATCCACCTTTTAGCATACAACTGCTAAATCAGTTTAACTGTATATCTGGGGCTTAGCAATAGCATTTTGGATTATTCCACGTAAACTTACTATGGTAACTGCTCAAAAAAGCATTCCAAATATAACAACGACGACAGATCAGAATGGACTGGACTGTCAGCTAACAAAGCATAGGGTCTGCCACTGCATTTTTAAGAACTGGCTGCGATATATTTTTTTTTAAGTGAGCTGTCTCAAAAGTATAGCACATTGGTATTTCCAATTGCTTCAAAAAAATAATGAACTATATTTTTAAGTTCTGCACTCCATAAACTGGCAAACTGTCATGGCCCTTCTGACGTATAGGACTTATAACACACTGACTCACCAAATTTTTAGCTTATGCAGATTTTGTCATCCTGGGCTTAGAAAACTTCTAAAAGAATCACTTAAATGTTCTTTTTTGTCCCTCTAGAATTCTTTACTTGAGGAAAGACAATTCTTTAATACAAATACCTCCTACTCAATTATATTATTAGTAGGTACATGGAAATAGTCTACAAATGAAGCATACTCCTGTTTTTGAAGACCTGGATTAGAGGTCATAATCTAACTTGGCATTTCTGTAAAGATAGATTCTTTCCACATTTTCCATCATTTTTTGTTTCAGAAAAATCTTGATGTACGTATAATTTTCCTTTGTGTTCTATCTGCACTTTGTTTGAATGATGTTCAAAACTGTTTTTCTGGAAGGCATGGATAATAGGTAACAGAACTACATTTTTGCCTCCCTACATGGGCCAACATCTGGAAAAATGATCTTTTTATGGTGCTTCCTTTTAATGCCTCTGTGAGCTCAGACTGTTGCTATTATTCTCTCTTTGTCACATAGGTGAGCCCCATTTTACCATGATGGTTCCTCACGCTGCAAAAACTTTCAGAATTCACCTCCTGCCTAGTCTAGTAGACTTGTCCAAGGCCCTCTGGGCTGGACCATTACTAAATATAACCACATACTGCTTTTTGGCTGCATAAAAAAAAGATCCTCCAACACAAACCCCAAATCAAATCACTTTTTGACTCTTTTCCTTCCACAATTCCAAATAGTCACAAATTATTCTGTTGCAAATCTGTAATCAGATTTTCCTGGAGCTTCACTCACATTTGAGAAATATGTTTATTTTCACGAGGTTCCTAACTTACTGGGTTTTTTAAGGTTTTCTCAGATTTCTCTCTCCTTGTTTCTTTTGGTGCTTTTATATTTAGTTCTCCTTTTTCAGCTTAGCAACTTGATTTTGGAAATATTTATGCAAATACCTAATTCACTATTGTAAACAGTCTCAATTATTTCCATCAAACCGTTGAAGTTAAATGTGTTCAGGCTTGTAGTGTTTTCTGGATTAATGGTACCTTCATAAATATTTCTTTTCAAAGGCAGTAAGTACAGGGTGATATTCTTTGCTTAAGAAAAATAATTTTAACTTATGTTAATATTTCTAGCCTGCAGAGAATGTATCAACAGCTTGGAAGATACTTGTTACCGAAAGGAAAATTGAAATTCTAAATGATCATTTTATAACTGTTGGACAATCAGTGAAAATCATAGGAATTAAAAAATGGATTTGAAAAACACTGCAAAGCTTGTGACATGAATTGCTACTAAATTATCCATCCTGTAGCAAACCTATATTTAGGTTTGAGCACTCATCAAATAATTTTAATAAGCTAAAATCAGGAGGACAATGCTATTAAATTCTTGTGCAACAAATAGAGCTGAAAGATGAGAATTGTTCTGATCATTCTCATGTGTCTTACTGCTACCCCAGCCCAAAACCATTCCCAAACAATCACGGCCTTTTTAAGTGTAGCATACCTTCAGTTTTTCAGAGGTGAAGGAGTTGCACAGGGTATAGTTGGACCAAGTTCGGTTGCTCTCAGGATGGCGGAACCAGTTTCCAGTTTCATCACAGTATTTTGAAGCCCTCTCTGATGATAAATTGAAATAGCAGATATTTCAGCACATGCATATTACACATTTAAAAATCCATAACAAAGAATTTCTATGTTTGGAAATAAAATGCCTGTGTATCAAAATCCAAAGGATTTTCAACTTGTGCAATTAATATACATTTGTCTGGTTTGGTTTTGGTTTTCCTCAGAGATTTATCTGATGGTGTACTTGTTCATCTGTCTCCTTTTGTCTTGAATGAATGTAGTTGAGTCTATATACCCAGCCTTCATTCAGATGCAATTATTTATGTGATAATAATTCACTTAAAGAGGCTGTTGAAAGCTGTTTATGGGAGAGAAACTAACGTTGGGCCCTGCTGCCAAACCTGATGGAAGTGTGCACAGGCAGGCAAATGCAGCGGTGTCTGCATTTCATTAGTTCTTGTCCCAACCTGCAACACTGATGTTGGAAAATGGACATGCCCACTGGCTAGCACACAAATCTTAACTTCTGGTTTTTAAACCTGACACTCGCTAGGACATGCTGGTATCCATACACAGACGCTCGTGGACTGAATCTTGCAGCAGGGTTTCAGGCATCAAGGGAAATAATTAGTTAAAAATACCGCTTAGAGAAAGGGCAGCGAGCAGTGTATAAGCCAGAGCCTGGGTGCTGGAGATGGTGACAGCCCCAGTGCCAGCCATGCGGTTATGTAGAGGGGTGGAAGGGTCCTGCCCAGCCCTGTGCCAGCTAAATCCTGCCAGGGGTGAGCGGGAGCACTGCTCGTTTTCCTCTGAGGCTGCAAACCATGCAGGCACTGGGAGAAGCAGCCTCACAAACATTTTGGCACCGGTCCCAAGTGTCCAGTTTAATTTAAAACGGCTGCGGAGTTCTCTGTTTAAATAAGCTGATGTGTGTTTGGCCTCTCCACGTGTGCCTCTGGTGCTGGTTCCTGCATCACAGGTGGCTCTGGCGTCCTTCCCGAAAGCCCCGCTGCACGGCGTGCTCTCCAGGCTCGTGCTCCTTCGCACGCATCCTTTTACCATGGCAGGGGGATGGCCGGGGCTTCAGCACCGAGTAGCTCTGAGGGATGCCTGGAGCCACGGATGTTTGCTCTGCCTGCGTCTTCCCCGCCACGCTCACACTTCTGCCCAGGAAAGCGTGGATGCTGAGGTGCAGACAGTCACTCCTAATCACCTGTCAAGTTTTGGACTAGCTCCTTTGGCCTTCCCTCAAGCATTAGCCGTGTAGGAGTCACTGGAAAGTTTGCCCAAGAAAAAAAGGCAGGATAAAACCAGAAACTTAAATTATTTGATGTTTTGTTAGATAGTTACACAGCTGTTTGTTTATGAAAAACACAGTTTTTCAAGTCTGACTTTTAAAATAGTCTAAAAAGTCTACCTTGATTTCCCTTTGCCTATTCTAGCTTTATAATTTTATTGGCTTTATACATATTTTATCAGCATTTCCAGTCAATACACTTTTACAGAGCCATTTACCATTTGAACATACACATTTTCATTTTTTGTGTTCAACATTTGCATTTATTTTTCTTAACCAGCTCTGATGATTAATGAATCTATTAATTTGCAATATTCATATTCCATCTATACACCCTAAGGAAAGCAATAATTCGTACTGGCAAGGTAAGGATTGTATAGACTGAGCTATCTTCCTCTAACTAGAAATACACTTTATATAGTGCTGTTGCAAAAAAAAAAAACAACCCAAAAAACAATCCTCCAGAACACAGCATACTTTCGAAAATGCTGTGAGTTTCAAATCATTGTTTTGGGATGTTTGCTCTGCCTGCGTCTTCCCCGCCACGCTCACACTTCTGCCCAGGAAAGCGTGGATGCTGAGGTGCAGACAGTCACTCCTAATCACCTGTCAAGTTTTGGACTAGCTCCTTTGGCCTTCCCTCAAGCATTAGCCGTGTAGGAGTCACTGGAAAGTTTGCCCAAGAAAAAAAGGCAGGATAAAACCAGAAACTTAAATTATTTGATGTTTTGTTAGATAGTTACACAGCTGTTTGTTTATGAAAAACACAGTTTTTCAAGTCTGACTTTTAAAATAGTCTAAAAAGTCTACCTTGATTTCCCTTTGCCTATTCTAGCTTTATAATTTTATTGGCTTTATACATATTTTATCAGCATTTCCAGTCAATACACTTTTACAGAGCCATTTACCATTTGAACATACACATTTTCATTTTTTGTGTTCAACATTTGCATTTATTTTTCTTAACCAGCTCTGATGATTAATGAATCTATTAATTTGCAATATTCATATTCCATCTATACACCCTAAGGAAAGCAATAATTCGTACTGGCAAGGTAAGGATTGTATAGACTGAGCTATCTTCCTCTAACTAGAAATACACTTTATATAGTGCTGTTGCAAAAAAAAAAAACAACCCAAAAAACAATCCTCCAGAACACAGCATACTTTCGAAAATGCTGTGAGTTTCAAATCATTGTTTTGGGGGACTTGTTGAAAATCGATATGTGTATCAACACCACCAAGAAGAACAGTACATGTTATCTCAGCCTTCCATCGCTGCAGCTTGGAGATCATCTCAGGCTTCCACTGTAGCAATATTCCTGTTATACTCATTGGCAGATACTATCTAAAGCTGGAAAAAGTTTTCAGTCATAGATAAAAGATTAATGGCTGCGCTACCACAGAACACAGTGTACAAACATTGTACCTACTATCCCATGCACTCTGCAAAGTACATGGCTTTTGTTAATATGCTACAGAATATAATGGTAATATCATCTATCATGTCTGCACTTTTGTGCCTAGGTAGGCACTCTGCCAAAGTTTAATGTGGTCTCTCTAAGTTAGAGACAAACCTGTTGCCTCATACTTTTCCTCGAAGCCAGACAAACACAACTGATCCTAGTCTGGAAGCATCCATTGCCCTCAGATTTCTCGCTTTGATGTTGACAGAATATAGGACTGGGAGATAAACCTCCCTACTGTCCATCCCAGTGACTCAAAGAGGTCAAACACCTCTTTAAATCTATGATTTTATACAGAAATGTGTAAGGATGGGTAAGGCAACACTAGCAAGGCAAAATGGAAGTGTGCACTTTAAGATTATTCAAATACTGTGCAAACACTAATTTTTTAGGCTATCAGGCTGGATAGGGCACCACTTGGGCATCACTTTATTTGAAGTGGAGGAAGGGTGACATTGCGTGGGATTCGTCTCACCTGACACAAAGTCATGCGATTTGTAGGCAGTTGTGCAGGCTCTCTGTAGTTAGCTTAGAAAGACAGACACTTCAGGAGCTCTCTGGGAAAACTGGGCAAGAGAAATACTGTCCACGAGGGCAGTCTCATGGGAGTAGTGCAGTGTCTCAGAAGATTAACAAGTAGTAATATTTTTGCATGTGGTATTGCTTGGGCTACCAATAGTGCTTTTATGTATCATATTCATAAAAACAACTCAGTCATTTATATGTACCCAATAGCTCTGGAACAAACATGATAGCTCTATCAATCAGGTTTTTTTACAACTAGACCAACTCTATAGCTAGCAGATGTTAAGAGTCAACACCATTTTTTTAATTTATTGTTGAGTTACAAGCTGGAAGTAGAAAGAAGTTTTCCTCTGTCGCAGTGCGTGCTCTGCACATGCCAGACATTGGCTTCTTTGCCATTGTTTGGATCCGCCTGTGTAGTGCTTAGTTTTGCGGATGAGAGAATAGTCAATGTAGTGTATCTGATTTACTGGTATCCTCACTAAAAAAATCTAGAAGAAAATTTTTCAAAAAAGAATCCTCTGATAGAATAAAATGGAGACCCTAGAAAGCTTCAGTTCCAGTGTCCTAATAAGTGAAGAGTTATCAGTGTCATCAGAATGCCTCAGTCAGCAGAACTGGAATCTGTATAATAAAGTCATATTGAGCACTGTTGGGATAAGAACTGATTTTTAAAAATACAGCTGTCAAGCTTGCTGAGAAGCGGGACAGAATTATACAGAAGGGTGGGAGGAAAAGAAGCAGCTGGACAAACAGTTCAGGCTTGTTTTATTTATCACTCTCTAAATGCTATCACTTCAAGAAAATAGGACCAGCAGAAATATAGAGCTGGCTTTATTAGGCAGAGTCAGGAAATTTGCATTCGTGGCAGCTCTCCCAGGACCAGCCCTCCCTACACTGCTCAGGGTGCTCAGCAGGTCCCTGGGGCTTCTGCCTACCGAGGATGCTGCTCCTTGCCCCATGTGAGCACATCACGTTGCCCTGCCGAGGGACAGTGCTGGGTGGGAAGGAGCACATGATGGACTGAGTATGGAGGAGGAGAGACCACAGCTGGGAAGGTGCTTGAATTAGGGCTGCCTGAGGAAGAGGTCTCCTTGCTGGCCAGGAGCCAGGGGGTAGAAGGAGACACAACTGCTGCTGTCACCCAGAAGGTCTCTCTCCCTCTCTGTTTTGTGGAAGGCCATGATTTCTCATCTGCAATGATTGCTCTTGTCAGCTTGGCAACCCACTCAGCTGAAACGCTTTGTGCATTTTTCCAGCTGTGAGAAGGGTGCGCCTGTGTCCCTCAGATCCAGTCCCTTGCGGTCATAGGTGTCACAGCTGGTAAATCCAAAAGGGTCTGCAAGAGCTATTCAATCTCTTCCCCCTTCTCCTGCATGCAGCATTTATCCTTATTTCTCTAAAAATTTTGTAAGAAAGACAAAGCAATTCAGAGATCACAGTATGGCATAAGAAGAGACCTGCAGAGAATACAAGTACTGCAGTGCCTCTGCCCCCTCCGCTGCCGTGATCCGCGCTCCAGGGCAAGGGGACTTCACTCCCTCTTGTCACGGTCAGGGCAGGAGGGCAAGGCTGTACTTCCATGTTCCTCAGCTGTGAGAGGTAACAACACATCCATCGTCATCCGAGGTAATTGCTTACGGGTACACATGGATCGGTTTCCAAATTGCATGTCTAGAAACTTTGCTCTTGGAGCCACATGAAGAGTTATAACTGGTTTACAAAATGGAATCAAAGACAGAAACCCAACGAAGTGGAGAATGGAGTGGAGCTTTCCTAAATGCAGCTTTGGCTCACAAGGTTGGGCCGGGCTTGCCCCCTGCTGGGGTGGCTACTGCTCTTAACCACTGCTCTTGGCCAAAGGGAAAAGTGAGCGAAAGTGAAATGAAAAGGTATGGCTGCCACAGCGCAGCTTGCACATTCAGTGCCACTGCTATGTGACTGCACCAAATGAACCCTCACCAAACGCACCTGGCAGGGAGAGTGAGGTGGGTAATAAAACCCTCCCCTGCCACGAACCCAACAGTCTGTGCAAGGCACAGGGCAATGCTCTGCTCCTCCTGCTGCCCAAGTAAATCTGCCTTGCTAGAAGGCCATGACATCCACAGTATATTTCCCTTTTTTTTATCAGGAAGAATATTACCGGCATGAATTACATACTACATTCCTATCAAATTCAATTCCTAGCAATTTCAGCGTGACCTGGAACCATTTCAAAGGGATTACGTGAAAGATTAACCTGGGTAAAATATGAATATAAAATACAATTCAAGAGAAACTGTGCATGTTGCCTGCATAGGGGAGCACAAAACTCAGCCCTCCTCAGAGCTTCACCGTCAGGAGTGGATGGGACAACGAATTCCCTGCTGTGACTGGAGTTAAAGCAGTAGGTCTCAGGTCTCGGTATGTTTTCCAGACAAATTGATTTGCTTTTATGCATTATCACATTGCGTGTGATGGTCATCGTGAGAAAGATATTGCTAGAAGAGGCAACAGTTGTTTATTGAAAAGGACAAGTTGTCACAGCTTGTAGAGGGGGGGTTCTGTTTGTCTGTCTGTTAGCTTTAAGGTCCTCATTTCCTTTCACAGGGTAGAGCTTCCTCAGGTGAGGAAAGAAGTGTGAGAAGCCCTAGCTGAGTGAACAGACTAGATTATCATGGCAGTCCTTCCTTCTTTCAGAACACAGATTTCTATCTAGTATGAACTAATATAAGTTCAGTGAAATAAGTGGGAGTACATCTGGTAGTTAGTTGTGAAATCGCCAGGCACAAAATGAATGGAGCATTGAATGTGTTCTCCAACATTTTGCTTCTGGGCCCTTTACTCCAGAATATGATTTCACCTTATTTACTTTCTAACATCCTCTAGCAATTTCTTCTTGGCATCAATGCTGAATGTTGTTGGGGGTTCATATACTGAGAGCTGGTATACAGCGCCCACAGCTGCAGGTGGGAGGAAGATCCGATCCTATGTAGCCAGATAATGTTTCACTTTTCCAGTTAGGAATGACGTAAGTATCAAAGCACAAAAAGAAAGCTGAATGACGTCATTTTATTCCAACACTCAAAGCTAGACACGGCCTCAAACTACAGTGACTTAGCCATCAGTGAGCCAATACACAGCGGTTCTGCAGATCTCAGTGCAGCCCAAAGCAGCGTATACTCCTTTCAAAAGTCCATGGGGTTATTTCCATGCCTAAAATACATGCTGAGGTGGTTTGATATCAGGTAGACTTAATGGGAAGGAAATCTGACAGGCACTGCAGTTTTCAACTTGTGAAATCATTGTTCTTTAGGATGAATTTTCTGTTCCTCAGCAGAAAATCTAGCTGTATTTTGTTTAACAGGCATAAGTTACCACAGGAAATAATGAGTTGTGACACAAAACCTGACAGACTTCCCAGGACAGCTGAACCTGTGCTTTTGGCCACCTCTAAGTGTCAGCCACTTCCATTAGCAGTTGAAAGACTTGTGCTCACCCCCACAATTTCTTGTCTTCCCTTTGACTTTATTAAGTCTTGGTGTGACAGTCAGCCACCTGTAAAGCAAAGGCTGGCTACCTGCTGGTTTGATGCCGCAGCTGTAATACGTGCTGGGGAACTCAACAGCTGCCCTAGGAAAGCAGCTCTGGCTCAACCAGGAGATGCTGGGCTGCTGCCGAGCCAGGGAAACAGTATTGACTGGCCAGGGTGCAGGCAAAGAGGCTGATAGAGGTGCTGACAAGGAGGAGAGAGATGTGCCAGGGGAAAATACTGAGTCCAGAAGAACACAGTTATTGGTCCTAAGCAGGACAGCAGAGAGAACAGCAGGAAATTAATTACTGGAGGAGGCTTTTCCTCCTATGGCTGTGTACAGAGAACAGGAATACTAAAAAATTCTCAAATCTGCAAGTCTTAAAGCATGGCAGAAAGAGTAACCATGGTACGCACTGTGGGCCAGACCCTGCAGCACACATCTGTACATTAAGGAGTGATTTGCAATCATATGAACCAAGGACCTTGGGGCTAATAAGCATTAATGAGTGGAGTGAGGTGCTTCTGCATGGATGGCTTCAAGTGTTACTTTGAAGAGTGCTGTTGGAGCAATTAGTTCAGAACAGGTCGCTGGAGACAAGCAGGCAAGTGGAAAAGCTGGGAATAGGTGGCTTGGGAGCGAGCAGGAGAGTGGCTCTGTAATCACCCCCATGCACTGAAGGGTGAGGACCTCGAGTCATGGGGAAAATTCTGTGATCACAGGGCTGCCCAGCAGCCACTTTTGCAGAAGTAGCTGAACAGTGCATGGAGTATACATGAACTAGGACTGTTAGTGCCATAGTTTTTTAATTCAAAAACTATGGAAGCAGGGAAAGCAGAAGCCTTGTAGTAAATTGTCCTATGTATCAAAGGGGCTGTTGCCACATGGGGAGGATATCATGAACAAAATTGGGGTCAAAGCAGAAGGTAGAGACCCCACCCAAGAGACACCTCTGACATGCACGTAGGAAAAGGCTTGTGCAACCTCAGGATCCAGAGACTCAATCTCTCTCCTGAACAGGAGCACTTCTGTCTGGGAACTGAACCAAGTTTGGCCAAGTTTTTGAAATGCTCTTCTGGCATCTTTTGTGCAGATAGCCTCATAGTTGAAGCTCTTAACCACAGACACAGAGACCTAGGTCAAAGACACCCCTCCAGTTGAGGGTCTCAACTCCTCAGCCTGTTTCCCCCAAGGTGCTCCAATGATTAGCCCTAAGCATGGCCCTGCTGCAAGACTCTTCCCGGAAAACTATGATACTGTAGAGAAAAAAGTCAAGACTAAGTGTGTCAGAAAGCAAAAAAGGTCACAGAAGACAAGACTTTGTGATTCGGAGCCTGTTGTGTCTCTCAGGGATGTAAACTGCTGTAAAGATTTGTGGGGTAGGTTTCCGGGTATTCCCACAAGAGGTGGACAGTCACACTGCCAAATGAGCTCACTTTCCAGGCACGCAAATCCTTCAATCCATCCTGTCCAATGCTTGCTTCCAATGTGAAGGGGAAGGTTCCTCCATCCAAGACAGGAGGGGGGGCATGGGGCATTTGTTGTTACGACATTTGACTTCTGGAGAACCACTACCTGTACTGAAGCCGTACTTCCTGGGAAGTGGATGGATGTCGCCTACTGATGGGAAGTAGAGAATAAATCTTTTGTTTTCCTTTGCTTCCAGGTACAGCCTTTGCTTTTGCTTTATTAAACTGCCTTTATCTTGACCTATGAAGTTTTTTCCATCTTATTTTCTCCCCACCCTGTCCAGCTGAGGAGGGGATTGATAGAGAGGCTTGGTGAGCACCTGGCATCCAGCCAAGGTAAACCCACCACAACAGCTATACAGCAGTCTGTTTCCTTACTTTCCTGTTGGGCACATACATTTTGGTTTAAACTTGTTGAAAATGTTTAGATTTATATACCCTGCCCCCCCAAATGTTTAGTTTCATAGTTTTTAACTGCAGCTGGCACACCGTGTCTGTGCTGGATTTAGCACACTGTGGCACCAAGCACCATCTACGAGCAACGCGTCCTGGGTGTGGAACACACAAGTGTATCTTTCTTCAAACGATATGCTTTGTGGAGTTTAAAACGCATATATTTCCTTATGTCCATTTAGGAATATTTCCTTCTTTGATTTTCCCTTTCATTTGTCCTTTTAAATGTTCTTGAATTCTTAGTCTGCATGGCTGCTAGTATTTGCATGAAGAATTCAATGAACAACAGAAACTTGGAGACTGAAAGAGCATTTTTTCTGCTCATCTTCTTCCATAAAAATGGTATTTTCCAATAAAAACTGGGCAAAGAACATGCTGATACATATTTCATACACATAAGCATTTTTTTCATTATAAAAACCTAGAATGAAGTGCTAAAATTTTTTTGATATTATGACCAAGTATTTAACATGTTCATAAAGCAGGTTCCATAAATCCATGGGTTTTATTTACATAAATATAAATGCATATAAAATATTTAACAAATTAAAAAATATAAATTAGGCAACCCAAAAGCTTGATATATTTAAATTTCAGCCAAATTCTGAGATTTCACCACGCTGCAAAAATGCCCCTGGAAACAAGCTTCCACTTAATGGCATGAATGTTTCGCAGACTTCCTTTGAAAGGTAAGATGATAAAAAGAAATACTGTACCAGTTGGATCAAAGTCTGGAAAATAATCTGGACAATTCTGAGCTGTGATTCTTCCAGCAGGCGTGTCATCCCAGCACAACCAGCCATCCCAGGTTCGGTTGCAGAACAGACCTGGACATTTAAGACGAATGCAGTAGTTAACCCACACACAGTCACTCCTGAACCTGCTCTGTTCTAGCCTCCCAGGGAATATTGCTGTCTGCAGACAATTGTGTTTTCTTTTTGCAATAAAACCCCTTGTTATCGCTATACTTTGAGTGGCATTCAGGTGCTGCAAGGTACTTGGTTTTGCTGACCTGATGTTAGTGGTGTTAATTTTACTGGAAAGTAATGTTTTTAAGCCTGTTAAACTGAACTTTGAATGTAGGGTGTGATCCTACAAATTCCTCTTTTCGATCCTTGGCTGTAAATGTGTACACTAGTGATAAGGGGGGCCTCAGTTATCCAGAGACCTTATAGACATCCACTTTTCATTCACCTTCTGCTGCCCAGCAGGTCTGAAAATCAAGCCTTTGAAATGCAAAGGTAGGAAGGGTTTGCAGGGACGTCCCAGCTAAAGGCAACATTTGCAGAGACAGGTCCCCATAAGGCTGTTGTATTGCTCAACACTAGAGATCAGTCAGATAACTACAGATCCAGTGAAATGAGGTGCAAGACTGATCTCTAACAGGTGAACTCTGCCTGCTGATGTTGTCTGGGTGGCCATGCTGGGATCCTGTCCTAATCACGGGCATGCTGAGATCCTGTCCTCATCATGGCCCTTCTGGGAAGGTAGCACTGTCAAGGCTGTGTCCCCTACAAGGACTGTTCCAGCCACAGAAACAATGGGCACACTAGGGAGGCGGGACACGGCTCATTCTTGAATCACGGGACAGAGATGTTACATGCTATGGTCCACAGAAAGTGCGCTATAAAACTGCTTGCTGTAACAGGATTTCCTGACTTGTCATGGATTCGTTGAAGTAACACATTAAAAAACCTCCTATACTTCTTAGTTATTTTCCATTTAAAATCAGTTTGTGTTGGGAACCACCAGGTTAAAGGGAAATATGGTGAGAAGATACATCTTGCCTTTTTTGCTCTGGTCCCAAGGGAGTTTCAGAATTGCTGCTATGACCATGTAGGTTGTTTTTTGAAGAATTGTATGGAAGGCACCTAATAACCACTGAAAGTTAATAAAATATAGACAGCTAATTGCTTCTGGTGCTTTTGAAATTATCTACAGGTAAACCTCTTACTGAAGCAAGAAAGCTGTAAAAAGACATCCAAATTGTTCACATTTGCACCAATAACTGTTTTAAAGTCAAAATAGTTGTGGATTCAAAATGGAAAGCATAAAATGTTCCAAGTTAATTTTTTCTAGATCAGATGTCTAGCAAAAAAAGATATTTTTATGAACACTCTTAAAAAAAAATCAAGTTAAATGTGCTA
The DNA here is from genome assembly GCF_000687185.1 of Egretta garzetta. Lineage (NCBI taxonomy): Eukaryota > Metazoa > Chordata > Aves > Pelecaniformes > Ardeidae > Egretta > Egretta garzetta. Next base: position 3,547,348 of record NW_009258383.1, read on the forward strand.
ATGCTACTTGTTCACTTAATTAACCATCAGATCAGCAGTTTGTTATCTTTCCTTCAGGAATTCTCATGTTCTTCTCTAGATTTGAGATGTAACCGAAAGACTTTTAGTAATCATTTTGTAATATCAAAGAAAAAGAGGAGTAGAAAAAGTTTGCAACTTGAGCTTATATCTGAAACACACTGCAGAATGGGGTTGGTAGGAATTTCTAGCTTTAAATCCTTTGCCTTGCCTGATAAAGAAAAAAAAAATCACTGATGTTGATCTATACATTGTGGAATGTGTCTTTCAAGGTAAGTAACAGGGTATATATCCACACATATGTCCATAAATATATATACACACACACATACATAGATATACACATACATATATATATGTTTTTTAAGTGCTGCAGGAAATAAAACAGTATAAGTGTCAGAACAGAAGATGAAGAGTTGAACACCATACTGTTGGATCACTGGCTAAAAATATTACATTTTTAGATGGACAGGGAGTGCGGGAGTGCTGCACTGTCCTGGAGGGAAGGTCAGGTGTTCCCATGTGCCTGAGCTCCTAATTTTGTTATTTCTTTGGGATTTAAGGTAATTGATTCTACCTTGAAATGGCCAGTGTGTGTACACGGTCTGTTACTTCAGGTCTCCTGACACATGGCCACTTGCAGTGCTGCCACAGCTCACCTGTATTCCACCATCTCTCTGGCTCTCGAGTATGAGATACTCTGCCATTCTCTGTAGTTCATTGCCATCAGCTCTGAGCCCCAGGATTACAAAGGATTTAAACTACATTAGCGCCACTCTACAGATAGGCTACATCAGGGACTGCAGAGATACCAGGGAAAAGTTAGACACATCTAGGCTGGCTCTGTAAAGTTGTACCAGACACGGGGCTTTCCTGGGCACTTCAGTGTTAGGCGCCACTACTCCTTGTGCTGAAAATGCATATCCTGTGTACCCCTTTGGCTCATGTGTTAGGCTTTTCTATCAGGAGACACCTGTACGGTTGTCCTTTGCATTAATGGAATTTCCCATCTCATCCTATCCTCCCTTTCAAATTTGCAGCCAAGAGACTTAGACCCTTGTCCACTTCCCACCCTTCATGAAGTGTAAATGTTGGAGGGCTGGTGAGGATCCCATAATCCAACTGAAAACGCAGCACAGTAGTGTTGGCATCATTCCTTAGTCATTACCTTCATCCTGGGTTATAAATGAATTAAGTGCATATTGCTATGAACATAACAGTCCCCAGTGGCATCACTTAAATCTAGCTGCCGGTTGAAGGAATACAGGAACTGCTGTGCTGGGTCTGTCACCGCTGTCCTCCTGGGACAACGCTGCCCTTGGGAACACTACCAGGAATTCATAGGTCATGAGAGATAGGAATTCACAGCTCACCCTGGGAAACCATGTCAGCCCTTTGCAACTAATCACATGAGCAAGGTGCAAAAGAAAGATGAATCCAGCAGAACCATCAATGGATGCAAAAATTATATATTTATAGAGCTGGAGATTAAAAGAGCAATCGAGCAGACAGTAAGTTATTTCCCCCTGAAGCCCAGCAACCAAAGGCTGTTTATGTCTGAAACTTGATGCTTTCCTTGTTTAAATACTTGTGGGTTTTCCCCACTATTGGCCTGAATGAAAACGTACTTGAAGCAATGGGAATCTCTATATTCATTCCAAAACATTTCTGCATCCAGACATGAGTATCTTAACATCTAATTATTCTTTGAGTCTTACAGAGCCCAGTAAGATTCTGTGGTAAAGACTTGTAGAAATGTCTTTGTTCTTGTATTACAAAAAATCCCACATTATCTCCACCCCACCTATTAGGTTGGGGTTTTTTAATCATGATTTTTTAATGTATTTTCTCTTTAAACTGTGTCATCAGTATCGCCGTTCTTTACTTGCATAAATCCCAAGAATGCCTCCAATATTGTTTCTCCAGCCTCCTCATAACTTTTTCTCACAGAAAATATGGAACCAGACTGCTCAGTGCCAACCAGAAATGCTGCTTCATTTATAGTGTGCCATTGTACCACCACTATTATTTGTCATTTCCCTTTTTATTAATCTTAATATATGCCTTCTATTCAGTAAAGATATGGGCTTTATACACTTTATAAACCTCTTTTTGCTAGTGTTACTGCTGAATATAGAATACCTGGAAGATCTGTGTTGACAGCTGTCAGTCAATACGTGAATGACAGAAAAACAAAATGGCGAGTGAAGCAAACAGAATGTCATTTATATTTACAAGACCACCGTTCACAGTAAGGTCTTTGTGTGAGCTTGCTGAAAGGTCCTGGAGAATGCCATTCCTGAAGCAAGAACAAGAGATATTCAAGCAGCAAAGCACTGAGCCAGAAACACAGATGACGGAGGTACCATCTGCATGGGGAGGAAGGAAGAGCTGGTTATTCCCCGGGCTCGTTCCAGGCTTTTTTTCTTTCTTTGCACTTAGGAGGATGCTAAGTAAATGTGAATTTGACTTCTGCTTACGGAAAGGAAACTGCACCCCAAGGAAGACTATGGGTTACTATACAGCAGACAATGTTTCTGTATAGCTATACAAGCAACTGTGGCAATATACAAACAGATTTTTTTAAATCTTTTTTACCTTTTTTCTTATACGGAGGAGCTCTGTTCATCCTCTCATAGCATTTGAACTGCGAATCTATTATCTTCTGTCGTATGACTGAATTTTCATTTACTACAGGCTCTAATGTAGGATCAGTATAATTTACAGTAGAAGAAAGACTTGGAACCATTCTCTGTACAGAAAGGAAAAACTGTTAGTACAAGTGAATAAACCAGGAGGATAAAATAAAAAAAGTGAGGATCAGAAATCTCTATTATGCATTCTTCAAAGGCCTTTTATTTGCATATATGTTTAGCATTATGAGAGGCCTTATACTGCTTGCAAAGTAAATGCTGAATTTTTACTAGTTCACCTCAGTATAAACTCAGGATTTTAACCAAGCCCTTTTTCTTGGCAAAAGAGAGGACCATGTCTTCAAAATCTTTTCATTTAGTTTAGTGATCTGCAAAAAAAATTTCTATCTTCCCAAAGTTATACCCATGTATTTCTGCTCACTTGTGCTGACTTCTCTCCAGACTGTCCAGACAAAATACTCCAGTGCCACAGTCTCAAAACTGATTATTTCATGTTTATGCCACCTGCTTTGAGCTCGTTCAACTGTTAAGGTCATAGAAACACAGGGCAGAGAGGTTAAACTTCCCTACCTGGCCTTAGCTCCTAGTTAAGTACCTAAGCACAGTGACCCTAAATTTGAGAGTCTGAATAATAAAGTCTTCCTTGACCAAGTGGCATCTTCTGACTTCTCCCACTCTGAGCTGCCTGAAGGGCAAAGGGAAGGATCGTTGCCTCTGGAAGGCAAAAATCTCAGGTAGAGAGGTCAGGTCTCTTTTTGTCCATCCAACCATCCATCCATCCATCCATTGCACAGCCCAGGTCTGTGAGCCAGGGTGGAAATGAAGAGTGTGGAGCTTTAAGTTAATTCTGTCTGCCTTAAGCCTGCATCAGGACACTACTCTGCAGGAAGGCAATAGGAAAGGATTAGCTCCTCTGCTTCCCCAAGCAAAAGCAATGTTGCTGTGGCACTTCCCTCATATGACCCTCTACTTTTTTCCTAAATATAGGAAAAGTATAGTAAAAGATACTAAAGCCTTCACAAACACATACAGAGTCATTTACAGGGTGCTTCAAAACTTAGGACCCTCACAAACACACAGACGATGTTTTTAGCACCAAATACTGGTACGCAGATCTTTAAGCAACCATTTGTAGTTGTTCAAACTGAAAACATGCCAGATTTGAAAGTTCAAACATCAGCTTACTTCTTAAATTGTTGCTTTCCTTTTTTTTTTTTTTTTTTTTTATTGCACATCACAAGCAATTGTATCTCATTAATACATTACTTTCTTTTCCATTTGCACAGCTAAAACACCTTGGTCAAATACACAGCAAAACGACAGCATGTTTGACTTAGCTGAAAAAAAAAAAAGGCATTACTTTATCCTGATACTTCTGTCCCAAACCATCTCAGTTTAATCTTTTTATACTCATATACCAAATTATTTTTTTCCTAATTTCATCTAATCTCTTTTGATACTAACATTTTCATTTTGAACTGTATATAGATACTGCCTGAAGACTGGAGGACTGTGAAGGCAGTTTATCTCACTGCACTTAAACAGGTACTTGAAATAAAATGGGAGCAGTAAGAAGGAAGATACTTTCTGGCAGATACAATTTTACAAAAATGATCTTAAAGGTCTTTTCCAACCAAAGTGATTCTATGATTCTATGATTCTATGACCATGTAACCAGAAGGTCTGCCCCTTCTAGCACCCCTGAGCAAGGCAATCATGGCCCAGCTGAAGTTGCCAGCAAAATTTCTATTGCCCACATTTGGGCCAGGGATTTAGTCAGACAGATTACAAATATGGATGAAACTGTGTCACTAAAGCTCAATGGAAATTACTTCATCAGTGGAAATTGCTTAATGGCCTACAGTAAATCTAAATCAAGTTTGGATAAAGACTGGAATAATAATATTAGATTACAGCTGTCTCTTAAATTATCTTATTTTTTAATCTTATTACCAAACACAAAGACTCAGATTTTCAAAGTTGGTCGCACACAAATCTTTCCAGGAACTTTTGATGCAATCAAATAGCTTGTGTGTGAAACCAAATTAAGGGGTTATATGTAGGTGTCTTACTGGTATTTTTCATCTGTGATATGCCCTTTAAATGTACTCTTCTCTTCGATTGCTATTACTCATTTCTGTTTGCCTAGATTCGAAAAGCTGGCCATGGAAGTTTGAACAATATTTTCTTCTACCTTAAAATCAGATGACCATTTCAGCAGACTAATGAAAAATAAATGTGGCGCCTTGCTGGATGTTGAGCGGTCACACCTCTGTTTGCAGTGCTGGTGTTTTCTACCGTGCATAGGAGAATCACATGTCCACCACCACTCTGGGACTCAGAGCCTAAAGCCCAACCTCCCCGAAGTCAGTTCAGTGGGCTGATGATCCTGCTTGGGGCTCAGGCAGGCAAAAACCTTGGTACAGTTTGTGATGTCAGATATTACCATTTGTTTTAGTCTTCTTGTGCTCCTTACTGTAGGGGTCAGGAAAGGGCAAATGGGCAGAAACCTCTGGGTCATTATTCTTACAAATATCTTAAGGGTGGATGTCACGAGGATGGAGCAAAACTCTTCTCAGTGGTGCTCAGCGACAGATCAAGGGCAGTGGGCACAAACTGAAGCATAAGAGGTTTCAGTTGAACATGAGGAAGAACTTCTCTACTTTGAGGGTGACAGAGCACTGGAACAGGCTGCCCAGGGGGGCTGTGCAGTCTCCTTCTCTGGAGATATTCAAAACCCAGCTGGACGATGTCCTGCGCAATCTGCTCTGGGCGAGCCTGCTTTAGCAGGGGGTTGGACTGGATGATCTCCTGAGGTCCCTTCCAACCCCTGCCATTCTGTGATTTTGTGATTATTCTCTTATCAGAAGTATCAGGAGCTTGGGCACGGCTACATGGGGCGCAGGAGGGAGAACTTAGTGTGTATCATGCTAATGGGAGAGACTGGGAATGTCCCACAAGTGTCTGTGTGTGTGCTCTCATGGCATTAATGATTAGGACTCACCTCTGTTACTACATTTTAACAATCATATCTAGGTATTTTAGGAATTAAGTTTTAAAACACAGGTTTTCATCACAAAAAAGCCAAGATTAAATGAGTCACCTGGTTACTACCTGCGCTATTAAACAAATTATGAATGTTCAGAGTCCATTACTGCATGTTAAAAACTCTTCCCATCCATCCATCCATCCATCCATCAGTTACTTCAGGTGGAAATATAAATGATGTTGATACAATAAAGGAATGCTCCATTCATTTGTAAGTATTCTTTATTAAAGAGAAATAAATAATTCACAACTTAATAATCAGGATGTGTTCATAGCCTGAAAATGATTGGTATGATTTCTTCAGAAGAAAACTGTTTAAGTGATGTCCCATGCAGCAGTTTAGCAGCCGTACATATGATGTCACTCCTAAAAGTCCAAGTAAATGACGTCATACATACGACCACCAAGCCACCACGTGACAAATGACTGTTATAAGAAAATGAATTATCATTACGAAGAGAAAAAAACCAGGCTGCTAGGAATGCTGAAGTTCACTTTATACATAGAATTTATAAAGGAATCTAGAGAAAACAATTTGGCTTCATTATTAAACTATATCAAAATGAACAAGTAGTGCCCTGGTTTTCGCAAGACAGACACCTGCTATTAACCTGTGCAAGACTGTGCCCATTTCTGCAAGAGAGAATCCAGATAAAGCAAGCATAAAATTCCTTCTTTTTTTTTTCCCCTCACAAAATATTGGACATGATAAACAAGCATCCCCAAATATTTTTCTTCCACCATTAAGGACCTTGAAGTATACTGTTGACTACACATGACATTTAGAAATAGAAGGTATTTGAAGCTTTCCTTGCTTTTGTTTTTTCTCTCCTTCCACTAAATTCAGAAATTTTTCAACATTTATTGCTGAGCTCAGTGAAAATATGTTTCAAACTCTGGATGCTCTATCTGTTTGTTATTGATTTCAATAGCTCAAACATTCATTTGGCACATTTCATTTAAAACTGCTATGTATAGTCACCACTTTGTGGGTCACTAAATTCCTGTCCTTCAATATATCACACCTTTGAGTGAGAGCTCAGCATGATTTAGACTGGTTGCAGAGCCCCTCTCATACCTCAATTACATTTGAACAACTTTTCACAGCTGCTAGTGTTAGGACAGACGACTGTGATGCCTTAGGAAGGTCATTAGTGCATGGTACTCAGTAAACATAACAAGAATTACTTATCCATCACAAATGTGCTAAGAAACAGCAATTTCTTTGGGGAAATACCTTGATGTGGCATGTTTTACTTAACCACTGAATGTTAAAATTTTCCCATCCTCAATTGCTGCAGGATGGAAATTATGTCACAGTGAGATCCCATATGACTTACATTGCAGATTTTGGCAGCTGTTTAAACAAGCATGAGATTATCAGCCGCAGCAGATGAAGATAAGGCCCTTGTAATGAAAAGCATCTCATGAATCATACAGTTCTTTTCCACTGCTGCAGGATTTGTGAGGAAGCTTTACTCCCAGAGTAGCCTGATGCAAACTGAGGGCTTAAAGGAAGGCTGCAGAATACTTCATGGATTTTTGCTTGCAGCTCTGATTACCATCTTGCAAGAGGCCTCTTTAGGGCAATCAGCTGCATAGCAACGTTCTTACTTTTCAAAAAAGCAAAGATGGACACAAGAAGTCCTGATCACCCCTGAAACTGGGGTGCATAGAACTCCCTCTTGGGAAACCATGAGCAGCTTGAGTCTCAGATTCTCACATTAATTCTCAGCACCTTAAATCATCAGAAGCTTGTTTTCCTGAACTTTCTTTGTGTGAGTAGAGCTCCAGAACTTGCAAATCCGCTTCCTTACAGCTTGAAGCAACCCATAGTTACAAAGGGAAATGTGCACTTCAGAACGACACCTTTCAAAGGCATGGTCTCAGGTGATGAGACCCAGGGGGATCTCATCAATGGTGCCGGACAGCAAGCAAGGCTCTGACGAAGCATGGCAAAGAAGGCTGTGGCAGATCTTCAGCAGCTCTTCTGGCCACCGAAGGGTGGGACCTGCTCTGGATGAGGTGCTGGCAGAGCTGCTGTCTAAGCAGGAAAAGGCTTGTGCTTATGGCACCCACGCAGACACGGGTTTTAGAGACTTTTGCTGAGAGCTGCTGAGCTGGCAGGTGGAAGGAGCCCAGGGTCATACATGGCTGCATCACCTCACCAGTGCGTATTGCACACCCAGCTGGTGAGGACCAAATGGGTACACCACGAGCAGTGCCCTCATCATGGTGGCAAACGTTTTACTAATTGGCATCTGGAGTCTTGAACCTACCTCAACTGTGTTCCAAAACACACCAGTTTGTGCAGTTAACAAAAATTACATTTAGGCTTTCATATAATTAATTTTCCATGTTTTGTGAATGGGAATTATTCACAAGCCTTTCAAGAGCTGACACAATGTACCAGACTGTGTATAGTTTAGTGATTGAGGCTTGGTAACAATTTGACAGATTTGGACTTAATGAACTTGTACTCAAAATGAATTTATATTAAAATACAAACTTGATCTAATGGCCCTAATTGAGTAATAGTGTGGTCTTCAGCTGCAGCATCCATTTTGTCCTTCCTGAGCACGTTGTGGTTGGCTCAGGACAACAAAATTGGAATATGTGAGAAAAACTACTCCATCAATCCTCATTTACAGGATAAAATCAAACCACCATCTGTACGCACTAGATGACAATTCTTACTTGACAAAATCAGGAAGAAAACAGAACTCTCTTTTCTCAATGTCCAGCAAAATTGATCGGTCACACAGGAAAGGAACTCAAGCTTGTTTCCTCATTCTTTGCAGTTTGATGCCCCCAGACACACTGTGCTGACATTCCATCTTTCTTGCAGAGAGAAATGTGCACTGAGGACATGAACTAATTGCTCCAGCACACAGGGGTTCACATATTGGAGGAAACAAATCTCAGTCACATTCTGTGGCTCTCAGTACCAAAAATGAGACTGTATCAGGAATAGAGTGAACTAAGAAACGATGAACAGTTAAAATTTCTAATGGAATTCACTTTGAATTGTAGGAGACTATCTGGTGATGCTGCAAGCATTGTCATTCTACCTCCAAAAGCAAGGGAAGCCACCAAAGAGGAAGACAATAAGGAGTGAGTTATTATGGACCTGTACACAGAAGAGTAAAGTGCTATTTATTCTATGCAAAAAACAACATATGTAAGAGAGATGGTTTCTATCAGAAGGTACCAAAACCACTTGGTGACAGGTCTAAAGGCTGGAGACTGGGGGGAGAAAGGGGAGGGTGTGTGTGTCTATGGACACCTTGTAACTAGGTCCTAGGACAAAACATTCAAGGAGAGAGAGGGGATTAGTCTGGCACCTACAATGGGAAAAATGGCATAAACAAAGAGCCTGGAGCCCAGAAGAGAAAGCAAGGACCTCAATAGGTTGTGTTGCTTTGCATCGGTTTGCAGTCACCAGCTGGGAGTGCAGCACACAGATGAGAGGATGACAGTAAACCATCTAAGCCATGAAAGAAGAAGGACCTGGAGGGTGGTTTGTGGGGTGGGTAGAGAGCAGGA